>NW_021604603.1:4516869-4523228 GCF_004785775.1 Grammomys surdaster
TTTTGTTTTGTTTTGTTTTGTTTTGTTTTGTTTTGTTTTGTTTTGTTGAGACAGGGATTCTCTGTGTAGCCCTGGCTGTCCTAGAACTCAGTCTGTAGACCAGGCTGGCCTCAGACTCAGAGATCCACCTGTCTGCCTCCCTAGTGCTGGAATTAAAGGCGTGTGCCACCTCCACCCGGCCAGCAGGTGCCATTCTTAAACTAAAGACCAGCTGCAACCTGGAGATGCCCAGGCTTTCTCTAACCCTTGACCCCTTTGGTACATCTGGACTGAAGCTCACTTTTACACGGCTGCATCCCACAGATGGATGTCTGCTCCCTCCATCCCCAGCTCTCAGACCCAAAGGGGTCACCATCTTAGCTGTGGGACAGCAATGTGCCTATTGTGTTACAAGTCACAGCATCTGTTGTGTTGCTTTAATTGTTCTATTTTATTTTTACTGTTAGTGACATCTTCCCATGCTTAATTAATAAACTAAGATTCTCTGTGGACATGTAGAAGCACATATTATATAGAGTCTGGTACTTTCTTAGCTCTTAGACATCTAAGTGGGGAGTCTTGAATGTGTCCCCCTTGGGTAAGGGGGACTCTATAAGAAATAATAGACAGTCCCTAGTCCATATGAAGAAGAACATTCAGGAACAGACAGAACATAGGACTACCTGGAATGGAGTTAGGTCAAGGTAAAAATCACACACACACACACACACACACACACACACCATCCTACAAGCCAGCGTATGAGGCTCTGATGGCCTAAGAGCTGCATACTTCACAGGATCCAGTGCAAAATAAAAACGTAAACCTCTTCATTTCAAATCTCTCATTTGGCAAGAGCAGAGTGCAGACCCAAGTTAGAGCCATTCAAAGCAGTGTGGGGTCCTGTTCAGTGCTTGGATGGCAAGTGACAGGGTGACCCACAGGCTGACATTCAGGTAACCCTGTTGGAATATTGGGGTCCTGGGTGGAGTCAGAGGTAGCTGACTCTCACCTCCAATCCTCTGGGGTCCTGAGCTCCGACCTGTCCTCAGGTAAGCAGGGTGGGAGCCCAGGTCCTACCCCAAGTCTCTCTGGCTTTTGTCCTAGACAATGGTTGCCTTCCTTTCTTGTCTCCTCCCTGCCTCCTCCTGCTCAGTCCACCACAAAAGCAGGGGATTTGTTTACAGCCTCTTCCTGCCTCAACTCTTGCAATGCCTGAACACTGGATTCAGCCTTCCCATCCTCAAACACCCTCAACTGCCCCAGATCTAGAGCTGACAGGAAGCAAAGACCAAATACTTACAGGTGGACTGTCTGTCCATGGCCCTATCCAGAGCACCCCCTGCAGGTAGAAAGCCAAGCAAGCAAGAGTAAAGGAGGAAGTCTGACAAGATCCTGAGTAAAGGGGACTGGACCCCTTTACTCAGAGTAAAGGGAGCATAGACCCTGCCTGCAGGAGGCTCCCAGTCTAAAGTGAAAGGATGGCCCAGAGTTAAGAGCCCCTTCTTTCTGAAGAAGTGAAGTTCCGAATCTGATAGCAAAAAAAGTCCCATCCGAGAGACAGAACCAGACTCAGAGACAGACTCATGCAGAGGGTTTCTAATACTACCTAATATTTTCAAAGGAAATAAAGTCACATTCCCTGTGTGAAAAGCACTTCCCCTGGGCAGGCTCTTGCTTCCTACAACTCAGCAGGGAGAAACTTACACTACCTGGCAAACGATCATCATAGATCATCTACTCCAGGGCCTGTGGCTTTTTCTTTCACACCACAACTGCCTCTGGGAGGGATTCCCACATAAGACCTTGTTAGTTCCGAGGAGCCTTCTTTGCCCTGCCTGCCCGCTGCATGTGGTTATCCGGCCCCGCCTACCACACTTCTCACTTCCCACAAGGCACAGAGTGTGTGTTATTTGTGCTTGTCTTATCAGCCCATTTGGAGGCTCTGGGCCAGAGGAGACCATGCATGGACTATGGAGTCCAAGCTCACCTTTGGCTCTTTCCCTCCCTTGTGTGACTCCAGAGCTTCATCTGAAAGAGGAGATAGCAATGGTCTTGTCCTTACATGTGAAGCT
This sequence comes from Grammomys surdaster, assembly GCF_004785775.1. Taxonomy (NCBI): domain Eukaryota; kingdom Metazoa; phylum Chordata; class Mammalia; order Rodentia; family Muridae; genus Grammomys; species Grammomys surdaster. Next base: position 4,518,924 of record NW_021604603.1, read on the forward strand.
CATGCAAAGAACCCTTTGCAGAGCCTCTCAGGGAGCAAGCATTCCATCCGTGTTCAGCTAGTGAGTGAGCAAGTGAGTGTTTTACTCCCCAAGACACCATGTGAGTTCAAGTAGCTTCATCACTAGCTGTTAAGTGGGGAAGGGTGTGGGCTACTGCATGACTTAGCATGAAAGGTGTCGCCAGAATGCACATGTTACTGGGCTTCAGCCTACCCTCCTGCCCCATAGCATTCATAGGAACACAGAGCAAGCCGGGGAGGCCTGGAGACCTAGCAGAGAAAAGCCACAGAATGGGTCAACCTGGACAGACTCCCTCCTCTGGGACATGTTAAAGACCTTCCATCAGCAGCCACTTTGGGCTTGTTTCCCAGGTGCTGGTGGTAACAGGTGGGGTGCAGTCCAAATCCCAAGTCACAGTGGAGATGGAATCAACCCTGGTATGCTGGGGTCTGTGTCTCTGCTTCCCCTGTTTATTCCTGAGTAGGTAGACACACTCTTGTCCCTTACAGAGAGCCCGGCATTCTACAGGATTAGGTTGAGAGGCAGTGGTGAGTGCTCTGTCCGCACTGGTTCCTCTCTCTTTCCCCTGCATTAGCCATTGGCCTTGGCCTTAGACCTGGGGACAGCATCCAGATCCCTGACACTGGTGCAGTGGGAGACACTTAGCACCTCCCTGAGTGCTGCCACCTGCCTCAGTCCAGACACTATCTCGGGGACACTCCCACCTTCCCCAACACCTCTAAGGGCAAAAGGGATCAGACAAGCGGCAGAGAGAGAGGAACTCTATTCTTAAACAAGCCCTCTGGATATCACCCTCAGCAAAGTCCTAGACAGGCAGACTCAGTTTCTCCTTCCAAATGCCTCTCCCAAGGGAACACCAGAATCCCTACTAACATAACTGCCTTGTGTCAGCCATGGCAGTGTGCCAAGCACTGTGCCAAATTACAAATGTCTGTCTCAGAGTCTGGTGTGATTATTTCCATTTTAGAACTACAGAAACAGGCTGGCAGACGTAATGAAGAACACTGGTACCCTGGGCATGGGGACCATGCACTCAGGAGGCTACGCAGGGAGAGTGGTAAGCTACATACATAGCTAGAGCCTGTTTTAAACAGGAACTAGAGAGGTGAGCCAACACACTGGCTGCTCTTCTAGAGGACCCAGACTCCATTCCCAGGATCCACCTGGTAGCTTACAACTGTCTGTGACTCCAATCACAGAGAATACGGTGCCTTCTTCTAGCCTTCATAGGCACCAGGCATGCATATAGTACACAGATATGCATGAAAATGAAGTAAACATACACATAAAAACAAATTTAAAAGCCCAAAGCTAGAAATTTAGCTCAGTGGTACTTGTCTACAATGTGCAAGGCTCAATCCCTGGTGAATGTGCATGCACGCGCGCGCGCACACACACACACACACACACACACACACACACACACACACACAAGGAAGGAGTTCTTTCCTCTACAGCAGTGGTTCCAGATGTGCCAGATGTTGTCCGAGGTTGGCGATGCTTGTGGCCTGAGAAGCACAATTGATAAGTCCTAGCCGATGAACACCTCCAATTGCTCTGTTTGCTTTACATGTGTGCCCTGGGGAGGAAAGGCAGAAAGTGCTGCTCTGGAACCTCCTGCCTCTGAGAACCGAGCAGAAAGGCAGCCAGGAAAGTTCAGCAAAGCACCAATGTGTGCTGGGTATCAGGAAGAATCCATGTAAACCCAGCTTTCTGGCAGCTCACAGAGGAAGATTGTGAATTCTAAGCCAGCCTGGACTATATGACAAACCTTTGCCTCAAAAACAAAACAAAAAGAAACCCTGACTTGATTGGATACTCTCCTAGGGCTCGAGGCTTTCTCTTCTCTTATAAGGTCTTCTGTTGGTGGATAAGATGCTTCTGGTCCCCTGATGTTTCAGCCTCTTCTTCTCTAGGGTTTTCCTGACCACGCCAGGCTTCTCTCTCTGAGCACCTGTCAACCTCACTATTGCTCCTCTGAGGACACTCCTAAGATGATCTGGCTCAGTGAGTTCACTTTTCACAAACACTTGGCCCATTTCCCTTAATCACACCACCACTTACCAGACTGTCTCACAGGCCACCCAGCACTCAGTAGGTCTCAGTACACAGTAGGTCTCTGACAAAAACACTGAGGATACTGTCTGCTCCAGCAATGGTCTCACCCTCCCCAGCTATAGTTCTTCAGTTTCGCTGAACCCCAACACCTTCCTTTTCAAGCAGCTACCACAGATGGGTCCCTAGAAGTCACGGCTGGTGGATGAGACAGAAATGAATCAGAGCCCTGAGGAGGCTGGACACAGGATTTGAGAGTCTGCTCAAGCTGCGTTTTAACAAGAACCCAGCCTATCCTGGGGGAGCTCAGGCCCCTCAGGATCTGACCTCCAAGCAGCACTTTCCAAAATGGATAGGGGGAGCTTGTTCTAATGAAACTGGGGGGAGGGGGTTGGGGAGAGGTGGATGACCAGCTAGAGATCTCAGACTCTGCATCCCTCATTTTCCTCAACTGTAAGATGGACCTCACACAAGACCCTTCCTCACAGGATTTATACTTCAGGTAAAGTGCTTGAAAGCAGCTCTTGTCACCTAGCAACTAACCAGGAAGTACCATGATGGCAGGTCCCTAAACGAGTCTCTCTGGGACCATCAGGTGCTGTCCTGACTGGGCCCCAGACATAGACCTTCCTGAGGAATTAGTGTACTTCTGGGATAAGGTCACAACCGGAAAAAAAAAAAAAAAAAAAAAAAAAAACATGAACACTGTAGCCAGTAAGACATCCCTGCTGCACCTAGGAGCAGACAGGAGCGGCAGAGAGCCAGGGACCTAAGTGCTACCATGGCCACAGTTCCATTAGTCAGAGGGGCCTCTGATCCTGACACAGGGCACAAGTCCCTTGGAGGTCTCTGGAGGAGAAAAGGCCTGGCAGCTACAAGAGGGCTGGGAAGGGACACAAAGGAAAGCTCTCCTCTGGAAGTACCTTGCCTTTGAGCCTCCGGCCCAGCCCCCACCTGCCCGACAGCAGCCCGCTGTGGCCTGCTCTGGCATGGCTCCGGGGGGCTCAGTGCCAAGCCCTGAGCTTTCCCCCCACCATGTACTTTCACTGCTTCCAAAATAACTCTTTGCTCACTGCCCAAGTTTGGCTTCTCGGCTGTTTTTCTCCTCCTGGGACCTGTTCTCCTATGTCTGAAGGGCAGCAGGAGAGACCCGAATTATCATTAGAAATTGGGGCTCTCCATTTACTTACTTAGCACAAAGAGGCTCCCACAATTCTGAGAGCCCCTAAGTCAATAAGTCCATTCAGTTTGGCTAACGGAAGTTATTTCCAGAAGAGGGAGGGATGGCCCCCACCTCCTATTCTTGCACCTTCCCAAGGTGACCAAAGCCCCAGAAGGACTCTTTGTCCTTGGCTCTTCTCCCAGTAGAACCAGTTACTAGCCTAAGGTCACACAACCCAACAGGGGTGAGAAAAGAGGGGCAAAGGGCCTTTCCAGGCACTCTCAGGGCAGGAACCAAACCTGGACCCCAGCACCCCACCACTGTCCTGAGGCCATACTCAAAAAAAGTATTCCATTTCGGGGTGGAGGGGGTGCCAGGCTCTCCAGGCAGCCTGACCTGAGAGCCCAGACTCTTCCTCTTTGGAGAGTCTCCCATCAGGCACTCTTGGCTGCTCCTTCAGAATCTACACAGGGTCACTTCCTTCATCACCCAGCCTGGAGCCCAAGAGCAATCTGCCTCCCTAGAAGGCCCTTTCCCTGAAGGTCAATGGAGGGAATTAGTGAAGAAAGAAGTCAGTGGGAAGGAGAACCCCTCTGAAGGTCCCCAAAAGATGAAGCTCTGCTACTACAGCCATCCATCCCCCTTTCTGGGCCTCGTGGACACTTGTAGTTGAAGTGCTAAGAGAAAGAATCCAGTTTTTGCTCTCTGAGTGCCTGTGCTTAAAGTGCTTGTGAGAAGTGTCACAGGCGTTTCCCATGTCCCATGCTCTTCCTGGCAATCCCTCTAGGTAGACACAAGTAGTATTTCCATTTTAGGTCAAGAAACTAAAAGTTTTTGTCTGGAGATAAAAACTCTTCCCATGAGTGGGGTGGTGGTGGCACACAACTTTAATCCCAGAACTCAGGAGGCAGAGGTAGATGGATCTTTGAGTTCGAGGCCAGCCTGGTTTACGGAATGAGTACGAGGACAACTAGGGCTACACAGAGAAACCCTGTCTTGACAAACCAAAAAAGAAAAAGAAGAAGAGGAGGAGGAGGAAGAGGAGGAGGAAGAAGAGGAGGAGAGGG
>NW_021604603.1:4523628-4535288 GCF_004785775.1 Grammomys surdaster
GAGAAGAGAAGAGAAGAGAAGAGAAGAGAAGAGAAGAGAAGAAGAGCTCTCCCCACGTCAGGGTTGCTGGTGTTGATCTCTGAAGCCTGATATCCTACCAATACCCCATGGCACTCTTTGGACACCTTCTCCTGTGCCCCGTCCATCTTCTGTCACCTGTGAGGCTGGGCCAGAGCAGGAAGCAGGCTGTGGCACAAGAGACCATCCAGAGCGTGTCCATGGGAGGGGGAAGGCGGTGGTGCCGGGCGGGCTGGGGGCCAACTCCCTCTGAGCCAGGCTTTCTTCTCCGCCGGTGCCCCACCCAGCCGCGCCCGTGCCCACTGCCGCCAGAGCCCAGAGGTTTCCTTTTTCTTTTTGCCTAAGGCTGTCTCCTGCCTTTCCTTTGAACTGGGGTGACGGCTCCCCCACACAGTCATTCTCCTCCAGCAATCCCCCAGGCTCTTTCAACAAGGGAGGGCCGAGGGGACCCCACTTCCTGAAATTGCTCTCTCCTCTCTGCTTTGGTCTAGGTACTGCCTGGATTCTCCCTCTCCCTCCAGGATTCTGCACCCACTGCCAAGCCCTCTCCCCAGAGCTCTCCCTGTTCCACACCGGCAGCGAAGGACCCAGAGTTTCCAGTCAAATGTGGAACACAGAGATCCAGAGAAACCCTGGGACTTACCTGGGGTCTCCCATCCACTGAGAGATTGAGGGTTAGAACCTACATACCCCTTCATCACAGCAGAAGTGCAGAGGCTGGACCAGAAAGAGAACCTCCGGGATGAAAAGTGAGCTGACGTCATGATACTCACACACACCCTCCCCACGGCCAGTGTTTGCCAACTGATGCTATGTGGATCTCACCTCACGGTCCTCCAGGAACCCATCTGGGGCAAGCTGGAGAGCAAGCCGGGGTCTTCCCGTGGTCAGTCCCCTCCCATTCTATGATGCCTTGAGACTGTACCAGCTGGTGAGGGGCAGCTGCAAAGCTGTTCTGTTTCCCCAGGGTCACTACCATTGTCTACATGGCAGTGTGTTCTCTGGCCACATACATACAATCGTCAGCATACAGAGACTTGTTGAGCAACTCATGAAAGGTTGTTTCTCCTCTTTCCAGTGCTAGCTCCAGCATCTCCACCTCCAGGAAACCTTCCAAGAAAACTGCCCCCTGGCTCCCTGGTGACAACACAATTAGGGTTAGGGTAGGGTTAGGGTTAGGGTTAGGGTTAGGGTTAGGGTTAGGGTTAGGGTTAGGGCTAGGGTTAAGGGTGACTATACTATTAACACTGTGTTCTTCCAGATCCTATACCTACAAGTACTATCTCAGTGTAGCCATGCAGCCATTGTTCTAATCAGGTATTAGTTTTATTTATAGATGAATAAACCAAGTCAAGTTATAAACCAATATACCTGCCTAGCTTCACCAAGCACTGCTCTTCACAGTAATGCCCATCCTCGCTTTTCTGTTCTCTTCCTATAATACCCTGCCTCCACCTCCATCTGTTTCATTATAGACATGAGTAAGAAGTGGCAAGGGATTACCCTGAATCTATCTACACACACACACACACATACACACACACACACACACACACACAGGCTCACATGTGCATGTGCACACACTCACACAACTGATTTTTCCCACAAACCCTGTGGTTATTCCTGCAGTCTGAAAGAAGTGAATTCCCTTTGAGTAGCCTGGCATAGAGCAAACATTTTGGCAAAGGTAAGTAAAGAAATGAATGCTTAGGCGTATCCCAGAGTGCCTGAGCCTCTCAGAGTTTACCAGCCAGTGCTACAGGCACACTCTCTCCAACATTTCTCAGTGCTGGAGGTAAACAAGGGGCTCCATGTACATCCTCAGATTCCCCCGCTCAGGGTGTAATTGCCTTGCAAGCATGTGCTCCATGTATATTCCTGTGATTGTATGTAACAGGGACACCTCTCATTCCCATCCCCACAAACTGCAGTGCCTCAGAGCCAGGGGCGCCATATTCCCCTTCATTTATTTCCATAAGAGGCCTCACCCAGGGAGACACACAAAACCCAGCAAATTTCACTGAACCTCAGTCCGATGATGGTGTGGGAGGAGCCCTTTTAGAGGCACTTGAAGTACTGTGTATAAACGAATGACTCCTAACTTTGATCACACAGGGCTGGCATCGGGCCCCAGACTGTTCATGGGTTTTGGACTTGTGTATCAAATAAATAGACATAAAGACTTTCTGGTCTCCCCTGGAACTAGAATGGAGGAGGTGGAGGCAGCCACTTCATGACAGGCACTGGCTAGGAAGGAACCTTACCATCCCAGGGTGGGAAGCAGATATCAAATAGTTTTATACTAAAATTCTGTCAAGGAAGCACTAAGAGGGCCCTAGGGTGTCTTCTGTAGCCCACAGGCAGGTCCTAATACTTCCAGGAAGGGACAGGGCCCCCAAGATATCCCTTGCCTGGCTCCCCCTCAAGATTTATCTCTCACTGCCTTCAAAGGCCTTTGCAGAGCTAGGAGGATAGCTCAGAACAGTGATGTGTTTGATGCACAGGCATGAAGTTCTGATTTCTACCCCAGAAGCTATGCAAAAAGAGTCAGGGATGGTGGTCAGCTCTTGGTAATTCCCCAGCACAGGGTGGGGAATACAAGCAGATCCCTGGGACTCCCGGCCAAGATCACCCAATGGGCTCCAGGTCAGCATGGGATACTGTCTCAAAAAACAAAAACAAACAAACAAACAAAAACCCAAGTGGGCAACTCCTAAGAAGTGACGTCTGAGGTTGGCCCCTGACCTTCACACACACTGAACATGTACCTGCATACATGTGCACACCAACATAGACACACACACACACACACACACACACACAAACCGATATGTAAAATGTCCTTGCAGCTTCCCTGAGAAAGCAGAGAAGGAAGGCCCCACCTCTGAGCCACCTATAGATAGTAGAAGCCCCTCCTCCACCACCCACCTGGGACCCCTGTACAGCCAAGGCAGAAGGCATGGTCCTCTCCAGCTCCCTGAAACGCAGTGGATATGGCTGTAAAATTCTCTGCATCACCCAGGACCCACACCTGTCGCTTCCTTCTCCTACCCTCAGAAAAGGGCTTCCTCAACACCCAGAAAGGCTCAGGAAGAGCTCAGAAATCTTCACCTCTCCTAACCCAAAGATGCCCCACATATCAGAGGGCACTGGGTCAAAGTGTCATGGAATTGTTGTCAGCATGGACCGTGGGATACTTGGATCCCCAAAGTGAAACTCTACCTTTATCCCCAAGTCTTGCCAGAAAAAAAAAGTCCACAGATTACTCTAGAAAATTTTGGTTGCTGAGAAATGTGGGCTGACCTGCTTCCCTCTGGAAGGTCCTGTGTCCTCTGCCCCTTGACACAGGCAAGATGCCTCATTTCTGCTGTCCTGAAAGGCTCAATAGAAGTTATTTATAAATTCTTTTTAGCCATCTTCCTTGTCTCCCAAAGAAACAGTGTCATAGACCCCTAATACATAAAATTGCTAGACATGGAGCTTCTGGGGTGTGGTGGGGTGGGCCCAGAGCCGCTGCTCTCTGCTTGGTGCTGAGCCCCTTGCAGCTCTGCTATGAATACCTGTGCTCACCTCTCCCATCATCCCCTGGGGCTGCCCAAGACTTGGTTTGCCCTTCTGGAATATAGATGTTTCTTTGACCTCACAACTGTTTCTTTGGGAGTGAAGAAGAATATGAATAGGGGGCATAGAGATATGGAAGGGGCCCCACAAGGGGCTCTAGTTCAGGATCCCCCACACTCATCAAGACACTACCCTCTCAGTGCACTCTGGCCCCACAAGCTCTGTTGCTGAGCCTCTGGGAACAAGCCCGGCTACCTCTTCCTCAGTGATCCTCAATTCTAGGACCCTAAAGCTGAGAAACCCTCTCTCAGGCCTGAGGGAGCTCTGGCCAGACGTTCTACCCAGACCTTCCCACCTGTTCTTCTTCCCCTAAGGGAAAGCAGGGGAGGCCAGGGGTTTCCTCTCCCTGCAGCAGGGGTCGGGGCCAAGTGGTCCCAGATATGCTCCAATCCACCCCTGCCCAGGTGTTGATCAGCTACAGCTTCTGACTCTGATTCTGAGACGGCTACCCCCAATAGGGTCCCCTTCATGCACCACCTCACCCCAACTCAGACTCTAAAATTGGTTCTTTGGTTTTCAGTCTTGAAGCCTGCCCACAAATTAGTGTCTCTAACACAGCCTCCTGGGACATGACTTCAGGGAGGCCTGGGGAGGGGGCAGGAGACCTCCACACAAGAAGATGGTGCTGACAGAGTCCCTAACTAAAGAGAATTGCATTGGCCCTTCACTAAGCCCCCCTGCCTAAGTGGGGCAGACCTGCTCCCTGCTGTGGTAGAAAGAACCATTTCTACTCTACCAGGGCGCACTCCCCTCACCTCACACCAGGGCGCTAACTTTTGCCTTCATCAACTGTCCTGGGCAGTGTTCTGCTAAGGAAGACAGCAAAAGACTGTACTGCCCACCCCCATACACACACGTTCTTCACACTGCGGTTCATCGCTGCATTAAGCCCATGGGGGTGGAAAGAGAGCAGGGAGGCCCAGGCTCACTTCTTGCCTCAGTTTCCCAAGTTCTAAGACTAGCTCCCCAGTCCTTCAGTCTTAGACTTGGAAGAGGAAGAGCCCTCCTGGGATGGGAATGTCCCAGGGCACCAAACCAGTGTTTGTGGGGCAGGCGGCCATCACGAATAACAGGGACGAGCAGGTGAGTACTCACAGGTAAGCCGTCAGGGGGTCCAGGTCCGCTGGCACCACTGAGAGCCCGAGCTCGGAGCAGTCAGCAGACAGCATGATGCGGTCCTCCTGGCAGTGGCAGGGAGCCGGGCAGGAGGGACGCCCTGCGCCAGGCTGGGGGTCGCTGCCCGCGCGCACCGACGCGCACAGAGCGGCGCAAAGCCACAGCGCCAGGAGCCCCGGCAGGCTGTGCATCTCGGCGGCGGACTGCGGGGCACCTGGCGGGCGCTCGGACGGGCGGGCGCACGGAGCTGCGAGCGCACGGCGCACCTCCTGGTCCCGGGCGGGTCCGAGGGCTGCGCCGTCGGTGGGCACCGCCCCCGCTCGACTTGGCTTGGGCGCGGCGGCAGCGGCGGCGGCGGGACGGTGCAGTCAGAGAGGGGCAGGCATTGTTGAGTGATCTTCGTTATTCAGTTTCACAGGCTGGGCTTGGCGAGGGAGGGAGACACGGGGGTGGGGGGTGGGGGGTGGGAGGAGGAGTCAAGGAAACTTTCTACGCTGTGGCTCGCTCCCCTTCCCTCCTTCCTTCCCAGCTGGCAGGAATTTCATCGGGGGTGTTGGGGGGGGGGGGAGAGAAAGCAAAGAAACCCAAAGAAAGCTAGTAACGGCCAGCACATCAGAGACCTGTACTTGTTTGGAAAGGGTGTCCCAGAGCTTGGGTCTATGAGGTCGAATTCCTCTTGACTTTGGGAACAGCCACGGGGTCTCAAGGGACCAGGAACCATCAGGAAAAGACCCCAGAGTTCCACAGACTCCAACCCAGCTACCAGATTTTAGGCTGAAGGGAAGAGAGACCCAAGAGAGATGTTCAAGGTCACATGGCTGTTGGGAACAGCCTCAGGACTAGTTCCCAGGTCACTCCTCCGCACCCATTCCGACCAGGGAAGGAAGAAGGTCTTAAGGAGGAAGGAAGTGGTCGCAGGTTGGCAGTAGGAATGAGGAGGAACCCCCTCATGGAGGAGCCACGCCCCAACACCAAAGAAACGTGGCGTGGATTCCACCAGATGTACAGGGCATGGACATGAACTCATGTAGACTATAAGACGTGGGGTCTAGAGAGCACCCTGATCCTTGATCTCGGGACCCAGGACGGCTGAGGGGCTGCCCTCCGCACAGCTGGTTGCCAGAGCTTGCCGGCGAGTCGGCTGATTGGCGCCACCTGGAGGCTCAGTGCTACAGATGCAGCTCAAGCACCTTAAGGACTGGATTCCATCTATAATCCATCCCAGGACCTTGGAAAGCAAGGGCAAGGGGGACTAAAACTAGAGTCAAGACTCAGCTCTCTTCTTAGGCTAGCCTGGGCTAGAAGTGCTTTCTTCATGTGTCCTTTTGCTTTCTCTAGACTCCAGGCCTTTCCCTGAGCCAAGCCCCAGGGTAGAACTAGATCAGGTTGGGAGCAGTTTGACTCCCCCATGGTCCACACCACAGACACGAGGACCTCGGAGGCAGCCAAGATACTCTCCACCCTTTACTTCTAAAACACTTCACAATCCCTCTCCATCCTTGTGGACACTCTGGAGCTGGCGGAGAGGGAGCTGACAGTCAGACCAAGAAGCCAAAAGAACTGTGCTTCCAGGACTCCAGTTGAGGCCATGATAGGAGAGGAAGATGAGCCTGTAAGAAGGCCACAGAATGGTCCTCCACAGCCACACAGCCCTGCAAGCAGAAGCCTGCTCTGTATTTTCCCTACTTATCCCTTGCCTTCACCTTGGCTCTAACCCCACATACACAGACACACATACAGACACACAAAGACACAGACACACACACACACACACACACACTTCATCCTAGCTGCCTGGAAGCCAGCCTTCTGTTACCTTTGAAACAAGATGTAGACCTCTCAGCTCCTTCAGCACCATGTCTGCCTGCACACTGCCATGCTTACCACATTGGTGATAATGGACTGAACCTCTAAACTATAAGCCAGCCCCAATTAAATCTTGTTCTTTATAAGAGTTCCCTTGGTCATGGTTTCTCTTCACAGCAATGGAAACCCTAACTAAGACAGGTAGAAAGGTTGATGTCTGAATACACTGGAAAAACAACAGAAGGTTAGAGATTAGGGGACACCTGGAAAAAGTCAAGAGCATGCCAGCCTTAGGCCAACTGGCTTAGCTAGACCAAGCTCCGGCTGTCACCCCTGCCCTAGATTGAAGGATAGAGAAACAGAACACAACCATGAGTTTGACCATGCCTCTTTATTCCCAGACTCTGCCCTTTGACAGTGTGAGGCCCGGTGGATCTGTTCTGGGGAAGCCAGGCCTGGGTGGATTTGCTGGAACATGATGCCTAGGAGGGCACAGGCCACTTCTCAGCTGGAGGCAGCCCGTTCCGCAATGCACTGTTCAGGCAGTTGTAGAGGTAGATATATTGTTCCTGGGGGTAGACATAGGCAATGTACCCACATGCTTGCCCAAACCTGACAGAGAAAGGCTCCCAGGGGTCTCCTAACCCCTGCTCCTTCTGGGCAGGGCATGGTGGTCCACAGAGCCACCTGGTGGTGACCTGGATAGAGTAATCTAACAGTCACCTGTAGCTGGGACAGAACCTTTGATCCCTTTCACAGTAAGCCCCTCCCTCTTTGCCTCTCACCAGCGTTGGGGTCATAAAGCCACAGGCCTGTGACTGCTTCAGGGCCACATTGAAGACGTCCACTGTGCATTCTGTCCCTGCTTGCTGTAACAACTGTTCCATGGCCAAGAAGGTGCCCAGCTGGTTTGTGCCCTTACTGTAATTGACCTAGAGTTAGATGTGGGACCTCTGGGGACGGGGCAGTTTCCAGGGACATGGGGAAACCAAGGTTAGTTCTAAGGACTGAGAAATAATGCTAGGCACTTGATTGGCCAGCCAGGCTAGAGCCCTACCAAATCCCAGCAGATTGAGCAGAGGAGACAGAGCCTTGGGAGACTACCCTTTGACCCGTAACCCAAGTTAACATGTGTCATTTGTCAACAGCACCTGGAGTGGCTGAGCAGGGTCCCTGGCTTCTCGCTATTGCCCCGGGAGCAGCACTGGCTCACGGCATCAAGGAAGGTCAGTAGGGTGTTAGCTGGGAGCTCACACCCAGCCTCGCAGCATGGATACTGCAGGCATTGAACCTGCCTTTCCATTCCACTCTCCCCCTGGAGGAAGGGCAAGGTCAACATTAGCGCTCAGGAGGGTGACAGGGGGAGCCAGCATGGGATTCTCATACCACAGCCCTCTGCCCCAAGTCCTATGATCTCAACACCTACGTGTATGACTCTGAAGAGGGTACTGGGCCAGCCAGCTGTGTTGCTCTCAGCCACTCTGTGCACTGTCACCATGTCTGTGACAATAGGCTCCATCTCCACTGGCCAAATGTCTTGTGGCTGGACGGAAACAGGCTTCTCAGTCAGCTTCCAAATTCTCCACCCATGCCCTGGCTGAACAGCGCCATATACTCCTCCTCTCCCTGCCCCCATTCCCAGAGCCACACATCCTGCCCCTCCACTCCCCTCACCTTCTCCTTGGTATCAGGCAGGCCCAGGGAGACGAGCACATAGGCACCATGTTCCCACACCGTTTCCCAGAGTTCCTTTGGTCCAGCCGAGCCAGTCAGCACCACATGATCACGACCAGATGGTCCACCCTGCAGAACACAGCTTGTTGGTTCCCAGGGATTAAGGCGTCTCCTGAGCATCCATCTGTACTATAGTAGCCCCTAGGACCCAGACTCAGCCCCAGGTAGGGAAGCACAAATAGTCAAACAGGGCTGCAGGATCAGCATCATCTCACAGGAAAGAGTGAAGCTTCCAGCACATTATCAGCAGGGCTCTCCTCCACCATGGCCAACTGCTCCTGAGAATGATGACCTGGGAGAGGATGAGGATCAGGTTGCCAGGGGTCTCATAGTATGTATGCATTTGCTCCACTCCACCCAACATTGTATCCACTGAGACTCACAGGAGACAATGCTGTTCTGATTATAGTCAGGAGGGGGCAGCAGAGAGCCAGTCTTATCCTTGATGGCCTGCTTCAGGAGCTGGAAAAAAGACGGACATGGTAAGGTTAGGCAGGAAGAACTACCCCATGGTCACTCATTCCTTGGCTCAAAGTATACCCTGTACTCCTTCAAGAAACCGGCATTGGCATTGGCTGCCCTCTTGGCACAAGCTTGTGCAAAATTCATCACAGAGATGGGGCCGGAGCTGGAGGAGGGAGGAGAAGAGAGAAAGCACTTGGTTGTCCAGCCCCTGCTTCCAGTCCTCCTCTCTGCTGGGTCGAGTGCATGGGAGCTCAGAGCCCTAGTGGGAAGCACAGGACACCAGCGCCCACCTGCCTGGATCTGAGGGGAGCTGACTTACTCTGAGGCGTCAGAGGGCCCTTCCAGAATCTTGTTCAGCAGACAGCTGTGCAGGAAAATGTATTGACTCTGCAGAGAGAGGGCACTGACATGCTAAGTGGCCTTGGTCCAGGAGGGAAATGGTCCTGGTCCCAACCCACCAGGAAGGGGCGTGGCAAGTGGGACTAGAGAGTCCTGATTTGTCTGTAGCATCAAGGGTGTCAGGAGCCAGTACCTTCTCTCCTTTTACAGAAAGGCAAGTGGCAGTCAGGGTGAGATGGTAGCCTAGGTGTGACCCTCACCCCATGCCCTTCTGCATGCCCCCATGAGCTTCTTTTCCTGCTCTCATGAGGCCGTCTACCCCCTTCCACTCCTTTGGGTCTAAGCTGCCCAGCCCAGTACACAGGGCCCTCACCAGGGTCTGGATCATGAGGGGCCGGTGCAGCCGCAGTATGTACACAGTGTTGAACACGTCAGCCACCTGCTCTTCCTCTAGTTGTTGCAGCAGGCGCAAGAGAGCCACAAAGGTGCCCGTCCTGCCCACGCCTGCACTGTAGGGACAGCCCGTGAAGACTAAGCACGGGAGGGAAAGGGCTCCTAGAAATCCAGAGCACTTCCCCTGCTCACGGCCAGCCAGGCCCTCCACCTCGCCCCCACCTGTCCTCACCTGCAATGCACCAGGATGGGTCCCTTGCCCTGAGTGGCTTTCACCTGTTCCTGCACCAGTTCCACAAAAGCGAGCAGAGAGCTGGGAGCCTCGGGGACACTGTGGTCTGGCCAGGTAGTGAACTGCAGCTGCTTCACGTGCCTCTGTTTTTGCTCGACCCCCTGGGGAGGGTGGGGAAGGGCTGTGCTCGTTTTTTTTCTTAACCCCAGGACCTCTTCCTAATCTCAGAAACCTTCCTCACCAACTCTTTAAGGGCGGAGGTAAGCTCCTGCTTCAAAGGGCGGGCCCACGCCCTTGCCCCGTGTGGATCTCTGGTCTCCCCTAGTCTCCTGGTGTGCCTCTACCTCCCAAAGATGGCCAGGCAGGGAAGCCATTCTAGCCCCTGGCTTTCCTGTTCTAAGAGGTCACAGCATGTGGTAGCAAGAAAGAGGTTAGAGTGACGGGGGATCTTGGAGCTGAGCATAAGGTCAAAGGACCCGCTGTTTCTTTACACCAGTGTGATCTTGGCTCAGTCTTTAGCCTTCACTGTGTTTTTTGACTCCCTCCCCTCATGCTATCCCATCCAGTGACTGAGAGCTTATGACATCATCAGGAAACAGGCCATGTGGAGCAGGAGGGGAGTCTGAGCTTTAGTGCCCTTCCCACCAGCCCTGTCCCCTGGGCACACACGTGCTGCAGCTGGAATTCCCTCCTGGTCCACTCATCCTCAGGCTCCTCTCCCAGGAGGTGGATGGTGATGTGACCGTGGGTGACAGGCGTGGAGTTGGCTGGCCAGTAGTGCTCACACAGTATCTAGGGTAAGCGGGTGCTTGTCAGGGCTGTCCCCTACTGTATCCGGTTCCAACCACCCCCACTCATATTTTTGGTCCCTGCCATTCTAATGAAATTCTTTTCTTCGCTCCACCAGATGTGAAACCATCTCTTCCAGAAGCTTCCCTCCCCTGGCTAGGCTCCAATGCCCTCACAACCCTCTTAGGGCTCTGCGTTGGCTTTGGAAGCTAGATGGCCCTGACTTAGGAAGAATCTGGCCTTTCCTTGTTGCTTCAACAGGAGGACACACCCATCCACTTGTGCTCTAGGCCAGTCTTGTCCATGCACAGCACAGAAGAGGTGGCCTTGGCTGACAGAGGAGAGACTTCTTTGCCCCTGCACTGCCTAGAGTAAGTGACCAGGAGGAACTGAGTCAAACCAGGAACTCACGAGCCCAGTGGTTACTCCTGCTTCCCTCTCTTAGGTGATTCTCAGAATCCCTTACCAACGCCCAACTTGCCCACCTGTCCCAAGATGGGGGAGGAGGGTGCTCCTGTGAGGAGGACAGATGCCACCTGGTGGTGATTCTGGGAAGCTGCGGGGCACTCACCCGCCCATTCTCCATGCCCACAGTCAACATGATGATCACGTGGACTTGCTGTTCCCATACCAGCCGCCAGAAGTCCCCTAGCGTCTTTTTGAGAGGCCCCTGGGTAGCAATAATCTCCTGTAGGTGGCTATATCCCTAAGTTGTGGGGTGCAGGAAAAGGGCATGTTACCAGACAGTGTCTTGGCCAGCCAGGCCCATCAAACATTCAGCAGTGGCTATGATCATGTATGACCTACAGGAACTGTGGTCCTGGAGGGTGATCTGAAGGACACTGCCACCACCCATGTCCCACTCGGAAAGGGTGAGAAAAACATACGTGAAAATTCAAGATCCTGACATGCTAGAAGCAATCCGCCCAGCCACACTCCTCACTAACCCCGGAGTGACTTTGTTTTCTAAAGATGGTGATTTACAATGAAGCCCAGGCTGTCCTCGAACTCCCAACTCTCTTGACTCAACCTCCTGCCAAAATTACAGGTGTCTGCCATCATCATGCCTAGGTCCAGAACAATCTTCCTAAAGTCAAACACTCTCTCTCTCTCTCTCTCTCTCTCTCTCTCTCTCTCTCTCTCTCTC
>NW_021604603.1:4535298-4565672 GCF_004785775.1 Grammomys surdaster
CTCTCTCTCTCTCTCTCTCTCTCTCTCTCTCTCTCTCTCTCTCTCTCTCTCTCTCTGTGTGTGTGTGTGTGTGTGTGTGTGTGTGTGTGTGTGTGTGTGTGTTTATTCAAGTTGTGCATGGCTGCCGTTACCTGGCAGGTGGAATCAAAGCCTACAGTATGGTAATCCAAGATATCCTTCATCCAGTCAAAACCCACAGCCCACCACTTGACACTTTACATTCTGGTAGACATACATAGACCTTGTACCTTCCTGCCTGGCTGTTTTCTAGATGTTTCTTTCCAGGATGTCCTTCTCCCCATTGATTATCAAAATCCCATTCATCCTTCGAGAGATCAAATCCATCCTCCTCTAAGTTCTTTTTGATTATTCAAGCGTGCCAAACTTTCCTTCATGTGCCTGAGCCAATGCTTGTCTTGTTCCTCTAACATATCACCTGTCACACTGAAAACACACACTCTCTCTCACTCTCTTTCTCTCACATACACACACATACACACTCAATCTCTCTTACACACATACACACTCTCTCTCTTACACACACACTCTCTCTCTCTTACACACACACACACACACACACACACACACACACACACACCATGGGATCTTTTGTAGATATATACATGGTTAAGCCAGCACTGCCTTCTGGGGGCCCAGTATAGAGCCTGGCATACACAGTAGACCTCTTGCCAGACTAACCTTAAAAAGCATGACCTGGTGTTAGGTGTTATGCCCAGATAACTACAATAGCTAGCACAGGACAGTGTCCTGCAAAGCCCCAGCAGGAAAGCCCCTTGTGTCTGCAAGTGGCCCTTACTGGGATGAAGTTGGCATTGATGTAGTCAGAATGAGGCTCTCCGGATAGCTGGGTCAGCCTGACCCTGGAGTGGTCATCTGCAGAGAGTAAATGATGTACATTTGAAAGCAGCATATGCAGCCCGCCCTTAAGGCCAAGCTCCAATCCTCTACCCATACCTCCCTCCTGCTCCCAGCATTTGCTCACAGGGTAGCACATGTGGGTACCGGTTCTTGGTGATGTTGGCAGGATGCTCAGCCTCTAGTCTAGGCTGGTCCTTACCCACCTCCTTCAGCTCCTATGAAGTCAAGGCAGGTCCCAGTTATAGAGGCAGAATCATCTCAGCCCATAGCAGGCTGAGTAAGTGGTAGAAGTTAGGCTGGGAGGCAGGTCCTGCCCAGCCCAGATGTCCCTGTCCTCCCTCCTTGGGACACAGGATGACACAGGACTTGCCTCAAATTCCTGGAAGAAGGCCTGGTGTGCATGTGCACTCTTGGCCTCATAGCTCTGCTGGAAGTTATGGATGGGGATGGGTCTATGGGTCCGCCTGGCAGAAGAGGAAAGAAATAGACCCCAGCTTTAGGAGTGCATGCCCTGCCCTGTCCTGGGAGACAGGTGCAAAGCTGGCTCGTACAATGAGGTAACAGGGAAGACAGGCATCGGACATGCAGATGCTGGACTTCCCCACCCTCCCTGTGTAGAACAGAAGTTTCTCTAGGACCCAGCAGGTTCCCAAACCCATAATGTGATAAAATGAAAAAGGATAGCATCGAGGGAGACAGGCCAGAGGCAGGAAGTCCATATATGTGTGCGCCAGGGCATTTGGACACAGCTGAGTGTTTGCTGTTTAGGAGTTTCTTCAGTTTGAGGGAATCAAACCTAGGGCCTGCACATGGTAGGCAAGTGCTCTAGCTCTGAACTGCAGCCCAGCCTACATGGGGTCAACTCAACAGGAAGTCAATACGAGGAAAAGAGACCAGGCCTGATTCAATCCACACGGTTTCTCCAGGCGCCACTTCACCTTTTATAATATATTTTTCAACAAAATACTTTTTTTTTTCCTGAAGTCCACAGGGTTTGTCAGAAAGCCAGTTAGCAGGGACTGGAGAAGGGGAGTGTGATGTTTACTGTATGTACCACCTTGGCCTAGCACGGCACCCGGGTTATAGGTAAATGTTATCCTGGATGCTGCAGAGAAGATGTTTTACGGGTGATATTACATTCAACTTCTCTGATAGACTCTGATTTTTCTTTAAATCATATCAATCGTTTGCCCACCCCACCCTCACCCCCCGAGTATCTCTGTATAGCCCTGGCAGCTCTGGAACTCAATCTGTAGAGCAGGCTGGCCTCTAACACAGAGATCTGCCTGCCTCTGCTTCCTGAGGGCTAGGATTTAAAAACCTCCTAGCTTTGGGGGAGAGGGTGCACATATGAAGCTGTGGTTGTGTGAGGCTGGGGCCAAGTGTCACTCTCAGTCACTCTCCACCTTATGCACTGAGGCAGTGTCTCTCAAATGAACCTAGAATTCACCATTTAGGATGTCCTAGCTAGCCAGCTTGGTCCTTGGACTCTATCACTGCCCTCTGAGCACTGACATCACAGACAGGCTGCTGTACCCAGCAGACCTCCAGTTCTCACCCTTACATAGACAATGCTTCACCCATTGAACCATCTCTCCAGCCCTCTTTGACCCTTTGAAAATAGCAGCAGTACAGGCCAAGCCAACGAGATTCCCTCCTGTGAGATGGCCTTGTCCAATCAGTTAAAAGCCTTAATACAACCAAGACTGGCTTGTCCTCACTAAGAGGGATTCTACTAGCAGATGCTTTCCGACCCTTCTCTGGGTCTCTGGCCTGCTGCCTCATCAGATTCCCATTCCTTGATCTTATCTCTCTGAAATCCTTGACTTCTACAGTGAGAGTTTGAATAAGAGGAGAAAGGAGAAGAACTGAAAGGGGCAGTGGGCGAAAAGCCTGATAAGAGACAGGAGGCTGACTAGCAGAGACAAGAGCCCCCTGTCTGGTGCAGCCCCAGAGCCTCACAGGGCCGCTAGTAGGCTGTGCTGTGTCATTGGGAAGCATGCTTCAGTGCACTCACCACAGGTTGTAAGGCATCAACTCCTGGGAAAAGCCATTCTTCTCTGGTCTGTGACAGTGGAGAAGAGAACGGGAGGCAAGCTAGGATCTCCTCCCATCACACAGGGCCTCCCAGTCCCACTGCCTCTCCTCACCTTGGTCCCTTCAGGCGACGCCAGCACAGCAAGCATAGCACTGCACATACAATGACAACGCAGCCCACCACAGTCCCCATCATAACTGTCAGGGGCATGACCGTCAGAGAGATGCTGGACTGGGGCTCTGTGGAAGGCAAGGAAACATTGACCATGGCAACTTCACAACTGGCCCCACAGGCCATGCTAGCCTCTCCTGGACCTAGGCCTTCTAGATCAGCGTTTTTCAACCTGTGTGTCACAACCCCTTTAAGGGTCACATATCAGATATCTTGCACGTCAGCTATTGACATTACAATTCATAACAGTAGTAACATTACAGTTATGAAGTAGCAATGAAATAATTTTTAGGGTTGGGGTCAGCACAACATGAGGAACTGTATTAAAGGGCCACAACATTAGGAAGGTTGAGAACCATTGCTCTAGACAGAGAATGTAGTGATATCTGTCCATGTTCCAGATACTAAACAGAGTCTAGAAATATCTGTCTTGGGTTGTAGGTTGCTGAGAACAGACAGACAGACAGACAGACAGCTTTCTTCCTAGTAGCTGGCCATACCCCATAGACCCTGCTTTCCTCCTGACTCCTTCCAGAGGAATGGGGATGAAAGCCTGACCTCCTGTACCGCCTATGACTGCACCACCTGCTGCAATAACCAGCAGCCACATCAGGCTCTTGACCACCCACAGTGTGACTACTACAATTTAAGATCTGTACACTGTGAAACCACAGGAACAGCCAAAGGCTGTGGGGGGTTCTCAGTAGTTTTTATTTGTTTGGGGTTTTTTTTTCATTGTTGTTTTTGTGGAGGGGGGGTTATTTTTTTATTTTTTATTTTTTGCTTGCTTGCTTTGTTTTGTGTTTTAGATAGTCTCAAGAATCCCAGGATAACTTCCAATCAAATATTTGAGGGCAGCCTTGAACTTCTGATTCCCCAGCCTCTACCTTTCAGATGCTGGGTTTACACAGTATCCCTTCTACTGAGTACTAGGGATCCAACCTAGGACTTGGTTCGTGCTAAGCAAGGGTCCCACCCCAGACTCACAAACACTTTCTGACTTTGAAATGTTAACTTAATTTTAACTATTTTCATTTAAATAAAACAGTTGCTAAAAGTAACTGTTACTTCTTTCTATTGTGTTTGTTTCTTGTTGTTTGCTTGTTTGTTTTTTGAGACAGGGTCTCACTATAAAGCCCTGGCTGCCTTGGAACTAGGCAGACCTAGGTGAGCTTAGAGATTTACCTGCTTCTGCCTTCTCAGGGTATGGGGCAGGTGAGATTAAAGGCATATGTCACCATACGCCTTTTTAGTTTCCAATGTACCTTCTAGGAAATTCTAATTTATATACCCTGTTTGGCTACCTTGGAGTCTCCCCAAGGGTTCCTTCTGAACAGAACTGTTCTTAAACACAAGGGGGTTGGGAGTAGCCAGTTACAGGGAATGGTGCAGGGAGGTGTGAGAGGCTGTACACAGTAGCAGCCCCTTCAGAGCCTCTGCCTCTTCCACACATCCAAACCCCAACCCAGGTCTGCAGTCTAGTGCATGTCATTGATGTTCTGGTCTCCTGACACTGCCAAGCAGCAATGACTCCTGTGAGCAGCTCAGTCCCTCCCACCACCACCCAAGAAGGCTATCAGCCCTTCTCCCTCTCAAGCGTTTAGCCGGAACCCAGCCAGGTGCCTGGCTTACCTGAGAAGGCTGAGAAGGCCAGGATGGTCTCCGGAGGGCTAAGCCTACTGAAGGCTGCAACACTGAACCTGGGACAAAGAAGCAGGACTTTATACAGGGACGGAGACCCTTGCTGAGAAGCAGCAATGGCCACCTCAGCTAGCTAGTTTCTGTCCTGTCGTATTTAGAGGCTGGACATCCTGCTCCTTATCATCCTACACAGAACACCTCTGGCTTCTCCTCATTTTTCTCTGGCTTGTTCTGGGAGCAAGGGCTAACTCTAGATGCAGGGAACCAGAAAGCCTTGGATTTTCCCTGAAAGTCCCCCAAAGAATCCAGCCCCCAGATCTTTTTAACAAAAGAACCATGTATAGATAGGTGTTCCCTCTCCCCCACCTGCCCACACTGACACCAGGAAGTGATCCGAATTAACTGTGAAGCCTTGTGGACTGGCACTTGCCTTCTGTTAGGAATCTGTCCCTGTCTACTGTCCAGAGTGGAGTTTAGGGTACCTGCTCTCCCTGGGCCTTAACCCTCACCTATACTGGAAACCTGGCTTGAGATGCCCATTGCATATCTCCTGGGTGTTGTCACATTCCTCTGTACCCACAGGTACTGTCCAGGATCTTGGCACAGCCCAAGGCTCTGGGTAGAAGGGGTTTGGGAACAGGAGAGCCAGGTAGGAGTCGTGTCCTCTATAATAGTGGTCATACCACGTGTGGTTGATGGCTTCCCGGGAAGGCTGGGCCACTGACGAGGGAGGGGAAAGAGACAGAGCAAGATGAGCGGTGGGTCAGGAGGCTACCCTCTCTCTCTGATAGCACTCCCATTCACAATCCAACACCCACCTTCTCCTCAGTAACAGCCAAGCCCTTTCCTGTTACGGACTGGCCCTGGCACTGGCCTTTCATGCAGTCCCCTCCCTAGACCATCCTCTCCCACCTGTGCCTGCACAGCCATGCTCTCCCACCTGTGCCTGCACAGTCATGCTCTCCCCGACCCTTCCAAGCCCAAAACTCACGTGTCATGTTGATGGTAGCGATTATGCCATACCACTGGATCTGCTCATCATCTTTACCAAACATGCCACGGGTGACTGTCACACCCATCCCTGTCCCCAGCTCCACCTGGGGGGCCTCAGCTAGCTCTGGGGGGTGCCAAACTAGGGAAAAGGAAACAAAGGCTGTGACTCAGCACTAACAATCAGCCTTCCAGGGCACACCTTTGTCTACCCAGCACTCTCATGACACCTGGTGACAAATGGCTAGTAAACAATTAAATAAGGTGTGTGGGGGGGAGAAGGTGTCTTGGGTTAGGGTATCAGAGCACGATGCTCCAAAATACAGGACAGGGGTCAGAGGAAGAGGCCAGGTCTGTGGGCAAGGAGAGCCCCAGGCAGCCAGGCTCAGTAGAGGGACTGCACCAGTGGACAGTGATGGAGGGAGTCTAGGCGAACAGAAAACTGTGGTAAATGCCTACCCTCAGCAGAGGTAGTGCACACCAGGGTAACTGCCCGGCTCCACTGGCTATTCCTGCCCAGCACAGTGAGGCTGAGGCGGTAAGAAGTGGTGGGCGTCAGGTTGGGCAACAGGAGAGCATCCCCTGAGGTGTTGACCTGGAAGACAAAATGAGCGCTCCCTCCCGGCACCAGCTGCTCTACCACAACCAGACAGACACGCACATCTCCGGCAGGCATCGTCCAGTTCAGGACCAGGTAGGTGGCCTCAGGTTGACAGAGCACATCTTCCACAGGGCCAGGCTCTGAGGAAACAGAATGCTCACGTTGTTAGGTGTCAGTGTCAGGTGAGTGTCAGAGACTCTCAAATCCAGGGGACACAAAGGGCTGACATTTATGCTCATGGAAGGGACAGCAGCAGCATGGAGAAATGACTTTGGGGTGCCATTGCCCATCTGAAGAGGCATAACCTGAGACAGGGGCGAGACAGACATCTGCCTGAAGGGAGCGGGTGATTTAGAGTGGAAGGGCAAGCCTCTCAGGCACACTACCCTTCCCTGAAGACACCCACAGGTCTTAAGGGAACCTAAGGTAGATAGGGAACGCACCCACAGACAGCATCACAGGATGAGTGGAGGCCTGGAGAGGCCCCGCCTGACACTTCACAGACAGTGAGACAGTACGTCCTGGTGTAAGATCCCTTAGCATGAGGAGCTCTTGGCCTAATGACAGGAGTTGCTCCCATGATAGGTGTCCAGCATCTGAGAGTTGGGCATGGCATATCCCTTGCCCCAAGGGACCACTGGGCCAGGCCAGGTTAACCACAGCACTGCCTGCCTGCATTGACACGAGCAGCTCATTGGGTGTGAGTGGGTCTGTGGAGAGAAGGCAGAGGTCAGCCAGGCCCTGGTGCTAGTCCTGAGGATGCCTCCTGCAGTGCTGGGGCTGGCTGACCTCTCTCAGGGTGTTTGTTATGGAGCTGAGAAATGGGATTGAGTGGAGCTAATGTGTCCAGGAGTCTCCTCCCCCAGTGCACTTCACGCCCCACTTACAGGTCCAAGCAGAAACGTTGGGTGCTGCAGTGTAAAGGGGTCCAGCCCAGGAGATGACTTCCACCTTGTACTTAGTGCCAGGAGTCAAACCCAAAAAGCGTGTGCTGTCTGCCTTGGGCCCCAAGATGTTGGTGGCTGTCCGGGTACTCTCCTGGTATAGGGTCACTTGGCAGCTGTTCCGGGCCCCAGGACCATGGACCCAGGATACTTGGAGCTGGGTGGGAGCCTCACTGGTCACATTTACCAATGTAGGAGCTGAGGGGGCTGCAGAGAGAGCAAGTGGGGGAGCACAGATATAATAACCTAAACTAAATGCCCCCCACAACCAAAGACCGTCCCTGTTTCCTCCATCCTTGGCCCCAGAGCCTAGGAGTTCAATGTAGTTCAGGGCAGCAGCTGAACCTCTGACTAGACTCTGAAACAGATCTGCCACAGATGCTAAGCAACAGGGACAATCTCAAAGTTTATCACTCACTCTGGCCTGGACCTCCCTCTGGGAACCAAAACTGAACTTAGCAGCCCAGGAGTGATGGATGGATAGTCCTTCTCAGAACCTACAGCCAAGGGGTTTGAAAACCCATATGTCAGAAGGTTATCTGGGGCCTAGCCACTCTCAAAGCCTGGGATCTGGAGTCATGTGATCTTGGCCTAGTCGAATTGTAACAGACCTTTTTACAGGTAAGGAAACTGAGGCTCAGGGGAGCAAAGGCTTGCTCTCAGAACCAAGCCACAGCTAGAAGCCTGGTTTCCTGGCTTCCAGGCCAGGCTTCTACCTTGTTCCCCCGGGTGTCGGTCCTACAGTCCTTGGGGGAAGTCTAAAGGACAGTGATAGTGCCCCAGGAGAGAGAAGAAAGCCAAAAGAGGGGGCATAGGCAAGCGTGGAGAGTCCCCACATCAGAGAAGGTTGTGCTGGGGACAGGAGCTGGGGACAGGAACTCCCACCTACTCATTTGTCCCCAAGAGCTCTGCAGGCTCAACAGGCCACTAACATCAGGTTGGTGTAAAAGGGGGTTCCAAACCCTGTCTGCAGGCCCTGGGGGCTCTTTGTGGGGTGCTTACCCTATGCTCTGCACCTCTGTATTTCTGTGCCCCCACTGCTATGCAAAGTTGGGGTTGACTATATCAAAGAAACTATTCTGTTCACACTACCTGAACAAAGGTCCCAGCTTTCCTTGTAAAGCTACGGAGACGAGAAAAAGTTATCTTCTCTCTTTGTGCCTGGGCTCCCTCCTATGAATCGAGGTGACCAAAGTGTCAAACTCTTAAACTTGTCACAGTAGGTACACAAGAGAACATAGGCAGGGCAAGGAGCCCAGCGAGTACACTATTGTTATTAATGGCTCACACCAGACAGCATTAGAGGAGCATCCCAAGAATGGTGTGGCACTATGCACAGAGACAATCTCAAAGTTGCACACATAGAGACTACTCATAGTCTCAGAGTCCCTAAGGGCCCAAAAGGCTGGGAAAGAAGACTGCAGTAAGGCAGCACTCACGTGTCCAGCCTGTGGCGTTGGCACTGCTGCTTTCTTCAGACCCCCACAAGGTAGACAGCTGTACCTGGAACTCACAGCCTGCAGCCAGCTGAGTCCAGGAGAAGTTCTGGGCCTCCTGAGATAGGATCTTCTCACTTTCCAGTGTCAGAGGCCTCAGCCTGTAAAGCCGTAACTGAAAGGCGTCCCTGCCACCTAGCGGGTGACACCAAGAAGCCCTCAGTGCTGCAGGCTGGCGGGCAAAGCCCAGGCTCAGGTTGGTGGGAGGAGCGGGACCTTTGGGGACAGGAAGAGATAGATTCAGGACAATGTGAAATCGCCTTCCACATTCCCCAAGTTCCAACTTCCAGAAGGCTCTAAGCTGTTTTGCCTGCCCAGGGAAACCTCTTGCAGAGATGGGACCCAATACCTGCCCCTGCCTCTTGTCCCTCACCCCTCGCCCCTCGCCCCTCGTCCCTTGCCCCTCGTCCCTTGCCCTATGCCTGCCTCCTATTTTGAGGTATATCAGCTCCCTAAGCACGCGTCCAGTTTACTTCTCTTGCTTCTAACATAGCCAGCTCAGTGCCTGCTCCCTCACCCTTCAGGACCCCACTATCCACCATTCACTGATGGGTTTGACGTGGTGTCTGTCAAAATGCCTCTAGACTGTGGGCCCTTGGCAAGCTCAGGCCCTCTACCCATCCTGTCTAGCCACATGGGTTTCTTTTTCAGTTCATCTCCCCACCCCTGTTCTGACTCCCTAAGCAGGTGTCTGTCTATGAGTCTGAAAAGATCTAGTCAAGCCACAGTAAAATTCCAGACATTCTGCCCTTTTAAAGTATAAGAAAATAGTTAATACATCATGAATATATATCCCTACTAATCTACTTATATTTGTTATAATATGATGTATAAAATCATTACATTATCAGCATATGAACCATGTTTATCAGTCTTCCTTTCTGGACTTGTTCATAATCTTTAGCCTTAGCACCTAGCCCCATTCCTAAAACAATGAGAAGCGTTAAATAGATACTTGTAAGAAGGAGGAATAAAGGGGCAGAGGGATGCACGGATGGGTGGACAGGTGAGGGGGCACATAATTGGATGGGCATGGCTAGCCAACCATGTGACAGGAAACTGCTTGATTCAAGAAAGGCCTCTACTTTCAGTCATACCACAGAGAAGAGCAGAGAGTAGAGAACACAAGGCCACGTGCACAGCGCTGGGCATCTGCCTGGGGGGAGTGAGGGGGCAGGTGAGGAACTCACGGGTGCAGCTGTGAATCTTCCGAGAGTAAGAACTGAGGTTCCCAGCCCAGGCCCATGCTGACACGGTGTAGCAGGATCCAGGTACCAGAGAGTTCAGAGTCAGGCTCGAAATGTCAGGGCCCAAGTCAGCAAGGTTGCCAGGTGACCACTGGCTGCCATCCTGATGCCAGGTGACCTTATAACCTTCCAACTGCCCTGGCGCTGGAGCCCAAGCAAGAGTCAGGTCAGATGGGCTGCTCCTACGGATGACTTCCAGAGACTGCAGTGGCAGGGGACCTGAAGAGGGGGGCGATTTGGCAAGGGGCCATGTCGTGGGCCTGTGATGCCCTCTGCCCAGCTCTCCTGAATCCCTCCTTCACTCTATCTTCCCTCCAGATCCAGGTCCAAAGGACTCACATGTTGGCACTCACTTGTGTAGCCTGTGATGCTCTGAGTGATGTCTCCCATGGATGAGGTAATGTCCACCCTGTAGTGGGCTCCAGGTACCAAGCCACAGAAGGTGATGTGGGTGGCACCAGAGGGCACAGAGATGTTCCCTAGGAGGCCTGGGGTGTCAGCAAAATAGAGTAGTGCCCGTCTCCCAGCCTGCTTGGTAGCTTCCAGTCCATCTAGCCACAGTCTGGCACCAGGGACCTCCCTGGGAAATGCCACAGATTCTAGAAAATCAGCAGGACACCAGAAGGTGAGAAGCCTGGTCCCTATGGTTGCAGATTCCCTATGCATGCTCCCAACCTGAGCCCTGTTCCAACCAGACTCACCAGCTAACCAGGTACTGCCCTCCACCCAGGCATCATAAGGTCCAGCTAGAACCTTCAGCCTCAAAGTGTAGTGTCCTGGAGGCAGCGGCCCTGGGAAGACAGCACTGCACTCTTCAGGGCCCAGGGTAGTTGTACTCTCCACTGGCCCACTTAACTTCAGTACATAGCCGTCCCGAGCTCCAAGCCCTGCCTTCCAACTTGCCCAGAGCTCATTCTGTAAGGGGGTCAGCACCAGGTCAGAGGGGTAAGAGGGATCTGAGGAGACAGGGGTAGATACAATGGGTAAGAAAACTCATTCTGTGCTCTAACCACTACACATACCTGCCAGCCTCTTATTTGGGTATTACCAGCTTCATTCTTCAGATTCCAAATGAATGCCAAGACCTGGCAGCTACCAACCGGCCATGGGCAACACAACCGTAACAGAAACAAGGGTACATAGACTACTGGCTCCTGTGCCTGCCAGCATGGCCTGCAGGGTTCTACATACGGGACCTCCCACAACATTGACCCTAACTAAAACCCAGAGATGGTAAACAACGTCCCCGGAGACACACAGCCAACAGGTAGCAGAAACTGTTAACCACCACATAACTCTTTCTCAGAGTGAAAACATGGTGGCATGGTGGCAGGGACAGATGTCCAGCCTAGGTTCGGCGTCAACCACGTTTGTATACAATATGGTTTGGGCTCTCTGTGTACCTCTGTGCCGAGAGTAATGTAAGGCAGTGAGTCCTTTATCGGGCTCTTCGGGAGATTCAATGAAACCATACCCAGAAAGTGGCAGGCTCAGAGCCTACCTGGAGAGAGTTCAATTGGCCATAACCACTACCATCTTCTCAGGCAGTTGCCTATCATGAGGTAACCAGAGGGGCACACCCTTCCAGATCTTGGGGGAAAACGTGCTTTTCACTACTTGGTCAGAGAATGGAACAGACTCCATGTGTCCCCTAGACACTCACAGGTCCACTCGGTGGCATTGGGTCCCCAAATTTGGTGGGGCCCAGCAGCCGCACAAATCTTCAGCTCATAAGGTGTGCCTGGAGACAGGTGAAGGAAGGTGTGGGTTGAAACCCCTGGTCTGACCACTGCAGTCAGGTTGGCGCCCCCTAGGAGGTCTGTGAGCATCAGGTGAAACCTGGCGGCCCCTTTAGAGCTATTCCAGATGGCTTGCAGGCTACTGGTACCCAAGGCACGTAGGACTAGTTGATCAGGAGGTACAGGCTCTGCAGGAAGGATAGACAGAGCAGAGCCAGGCTTGAAGAAGGACTCTGGAGCAAGATGCTCACACCACTTTTAGCATGAGGGATCCCAGACGCCTAGCCACACTGAGACACATTGCCTACAAAGTTCCAGACTCTCACATCCCCTAGTCTAGCTGCTACTGGTGTCCCTGGCCAGCTATCCACCTTACCTGTCCATTGGAGGATGCTAGTCTTCGCATGGAGACTGCCAGCCCAGGTGATAACCTCCAAGACATACTGACTACCTGGCAAGAGGTTGCCAAAACTGTAAGACAGGGTGTCAGGGGACACAGAGACATTACATGCCAGAGTTTGGGATTCCAAGTGGTAGAGGAGAAGTTGGTAGCTGTCTTGATCCCCAGGGGCATCGCTCCATGAGGCTTCCAGGCTGGCTGGGCTCCCGGTGCTGTGCAGCTGCAGTCCATGGACCACTGTCGGGGCTGTGACAAAGGTCAAGAGAAGCACCAAAATCTGCGCAAAGGGCTCGCCATCCTAGGAGCTGTCTCTTTTGGTTTCTCCGAGCCCTGCTACTAGTCCTCTAGAACAGCTGTCACCTCCTGCCCCAACCCCAAGTTAGACCACACCCCCCTCAGCCTGCAGGCTTCATACCAGTTCGGGCAATGAGGGTAATTGTGACATTCTGCCAACAGGGTCTTAGGACAGTCAGTTCCAGCTGGTAGCGACTCCCTGGCACCAGGCCATGGAACTCAAAGCTGGACTCATTTGTGTGAGCCTGGAGCTGTTGCCCTTCTGGAGAACCTGAGGAGTTCGTACGCCTGAGGCAGAGGGCATAGTCAAATCCACCTGGCTCTGTAGCTCCCCAGCTCAGAAACAGGCTGGTAGGCTTTCCATGGCTGCTGATGTTCACGCTCAGAGGTGGACCTGGAGAATACGGGTGGATACAATTCATTCACTCAGTACCCTTTCTGCCCTGAAAAAGGAAGACAAGTCGAGGGACCAGAAGCATGCAGAGTCTAGTGGAGAAGTCAGCTCTATGACCCGCCCACTGCCCACATCCAGAGCCCTCTCCCTCTCTCTAAAGACACCTACCTCCATCCTGCCTGTCTGGGCTCCCTTCCAAGGATGAGCATGCATCTTCCTGTAGGGAGGAGAGAAATGGAGGAAGCAGATGTGGAGAGGCCTCTGGAGCACAGGCCTCTGGGAAAGCCCACAGAGTGAGGATCCAGACCAGAGCGAAGATTCCCTGTGTGTCTGACTCCCACACACTGACTGCCACTGTATAGCCAGCAGGCAGTAGCCAGCAGCCTGGAAGGCTGGAACGATCTGTCCTCCTGGCTTCTGTGCTGGCCTGGGTGGGAAGGGAGTGGTTTCCCTCTTCCATAATGAAGACCAGCTGTGGAGCCCCATAGAGAGGTGGGACGCCTAGACATGCCCCAGAGAACAGGCTCATCCACCCCACCCTGCCCCATGCCCACCTTACCTCGGCCAAAAAGCCCTGGAGCCAGAGGAGGACAGCTAACAGAATCAGGGGCCTCATCCTGATAAAGTCTGCAGAGGCAAAATTGGGAAGCAGAACTAGGCCCCCTTACTCTCCCCTTACCCTGGTGGCTGGCAGGCAGGCGAGGGTGGGAAGAGTGGACCTTCAGATAGGCAGCAGATCCTGACCCCAGCCCAGCCTGCTCTGGGCTGAGAGGTAGAAGAGAAACAGCATCTGGCCCTAAGGGAACTGCTACTCTCAGGCGGTCCACAAGCCCACCTCCTTCCTCCACTTCTCTCTCCTCCGCTGGCTGTCAGCAGTCAGCTCTCCCAGAAGAAAAACTGCCCTGTGCTCTTGGGGAAGACTTGCTGGGGCCTTGCAAATAAATACACAGAGCAGAAGTGCCTGATACCCCACACTGTCTCTAGAATAGGGCTAGGTATCCATTGGTCCCTTCCCCTGTGCCTTCCTGAGAGATAGTGTTAGTGTTTCCAGGGGTGAGGTTTCAAGGCAGGCATGAGGGTGGCATCTTGAATACATGAGATGGGTGAGCCAGGTCCCTGTCACCCCTTTGCCTAACCTACTCCAGTCGTCACCGGCACAGAAGCACATCATGGGGGCATAGAGCTTGCCTGGCCCCTGGAACCCATCTCTCACACCTCACTGCTCAGATGAGGAAGTTAACATCCAGAGGGTCCAGCCTTAGGTCCACATACACACATGGGTGTGTGTGAGGAACGAAGCTGGACGTGAACCCAGGGCTTCTGACTCCATCAAGCAGAGAAAGCAAAAGGTGCTCCCATCCCCAGTTCCTCTGTGTGTGGAAGCTTCTGGGAGTGATTGACATCCTGGGGGTTTTCTCCCCACTCCTTACTTCTTCTCTTCAGTCAGCAGGACCCACCTGGCTCCCCACCCTCTCCTAACCCTCAGACACTGCAGAGACCCAGCTGGGGCCTGGCCGACATCATAAGAGTTCAGGCTCTGCTGTACCCACCCACAGCCAGCTGCTCACCTGGCGCAGCTCCCCAGGTGCTCCTGTGCCAACTCAGCCGTGGGAAGGGAAGGAGCAGAGTCAAAGGCTCTGAGCCTTGGGAAAGAAGCCCAGAACTCAGCAAACTCAGGAGGGGGGTGAGAGGCTGTGCAGACAGACAGACAGAGAGTTATAGACTCTGAACACCAAGGCAGACTCTTCCTAGCCTGCTTCAGCAAATAGCTCAGGCCTGCATCAGAAAGCAGCTCTGCCTGCCTCCTCCCTCTGCCCAGCACCAGGGGCTGCTGCCCGCCCCACCCCCTACCACAGCTCCGTCCAGCCCCAAACCTCAGAGCCACCCACCGGCCTGGATGGGGTCCTGGAAACTTAGCACTGCAGACTCATCAAATTTTCCAGGCTGTGTGCATGTATGAATGTGTGTAAGTGAGTGTGTGTGTGTATACATGCAGAGGACACTTCTGAAAGAGGCAGGGAGTGGGGCTAGCAACCAGAGAAAGCGGGGGTGGGGTGGTGGTAGGGGTGTCTCAGGCCTCAGTCTGGCCAAGGTGTAGGGGACAGGTCCATCTCACCTGGGGACACTTCACTCTGTGTCTTCTAGCAGAGTCTCTGTGAGCAGCCAAGATGGGCAGAGCATCTTACTTCAGAGTCTGCATAGAAGAGACACAGAGTGCATGGGGCGGGGAGTAAAGGATTGGTATCCCAAAGTCACTAAGAGAGAGGCCTGTGGGGACAGAACATGCTTTGTGGCTAGTCCTATGGACCCGGCCTTGGGGAGGTTTTAGGTCGTAGAAGACCCTGCTACTAGCCTTACCCTGTTAGAGCAGCCTTGGGGATGGGAGATAGACTCAGAAGGGGTTAAGAAAGCACCCCCCAATCCTCATGCCCAGGCCAAGATTCTCTATTCAGCAAAAAATGTACTTTCCCCCCAGAAGCCACCCCCACAGACAAACCCACATCCTCTGCCTAGAAAACCCCAAGATCTTGAAGCCTACCATCTCAGTGTGAAATGAGCTGACCAGGAGGCCGAGGAAGGTAGAGGAAGGCAGAGAGCTGGTCCTGGCATCCCAACTTCCAAGTGCAAACTAGTCTGGTCCCTCCTTGGCAGCTGTTGTAGGCTGTTCTTCCAGCTCCTCCTCTGCTCTCCCACAGCCTGAAGCCAGGCCTTGAGCATCCCCCACACTAAAGGAAGATAATTACCAGGCAGAAGAGAACAAGTCACCTCCTCTTCCTCCCACAAACTGGGGAAGGTCACTAGGAAAGGGAGAAGGTCCAGCTTCTACTGAGCAGGCTGAGAGACCTCAGCAAGGGGCTGGAGGGGGCTGCCAGTAATATGCTGTGTGGGGGGGCTAACTGCATGCATAAGCCAGCATCAATGACAGCACAGTGGGAAGGACATAAAGGGTCCCTGTGGGGAAGGGCCATTATGGGACAAGTGTCCATCCCTATAGCTCTGGACTTGGGAGAAAGAGGGAGAATCTCCTTCAGTTTGAAGTCACTGTCCTGGGGCACTGAGCTCAGCATTAGGTATAGACAGAGCGGGACTATTTCCTGGCTCTCTAGGAAAGGTAACCATGGTTCCATGCTGAGCTGGCATGAGCCATTGGTCCTCTCCACCAGTGATGAGGAGTATGGGAAAGTCCTAACACCTGCAGGCACCAAAAAGGTAGCAGGAGGAAAACTGGGTCAAGAAGGAGCCCCTGGGACAGCCGTCACAGAGGTGCTGCCTAGGGCATGCTGGGGTACCTCAGCCTTCATGCCAGGGCTTCACAGCACGTCTCTACCCCACTCACCCTGACTCCTCCTTGGTAAGCTCTGCCTCCCCCACACTACCAAGGACGAGCCTGGGCTTGCAGGGATGAGAACGAAGAGCTGCCTCAATATTTGAGGATGGAGGCAGTCAGGAACAGCCACCTCCCATCCTGGGGCTTCTCGTCTCTTCTGTATCCACCCAGAGCATCCTAGAATGTTACAGGGTGGCAGCTTTAGCCTTTTGGGACCCACAGCTATCTGGTTCCCCAGGAGCCACAGGGCACAAGGGCTTCTGGGGACTTCAGGAGCACTGGCAACAGGAGTTGTGGCTCATGGCCCCTGGGATGGAAATGGTGAGAGGAAGGCCCGGCATCAAGGGGAGAGAGGCAGGGAAGGGAGAAATCTTAGGCTAGCCACAGGACCACACGTTAGACTCCGAGTGGGTAAGACCTTCCCCTGCCATGGCTCCTCTCCACCTCTGGGCTGGGTCTAGGCATGGCCACTATTCTCTGCCCATTCTGAAATGAGGGACTTTGCCCATGCTGGGCTGCTGGGAGTAACTCCTAGAATCTCTCCATTGCTTGAGTGGAACTTCCCAGAAAGGATGATGGCTGACTGGAAAAGGAAGGGGAGAAATGGAGAGCCTAGACAGACAAACAGACAGACAGACAGACAGACTCAGCCTCGCTTCCACTTCCACCACCAGGTGGGGCTCCCTAGCTCTCAGTCCCAGACTTCTCCTCTCTGTGATTCCAAGCTCTGAGGCTGGGGACAAAGTGCTTCACAGGGTTTGTTCCATCTTCCTGACAAGAAGAAGGGAATGTGAGCGGTAGTAACTTGGTCACATGACCACTAAGCATCGGTCTGCTCATCAGGCAGGTCCTTCTGGCTTCCAGGTAGGACTTTACATTCTCTTAAGTTGAAGGTACTGGAACCTAATTCCCAATCAGCAACATGAACGATGTCATACACACACACAAACACACACACACACACACACACACACACACACCTCCAGGAACAGGAAGGTTCTGCAGAACAGATACAAGGAGTGGCCAGGAAAGTGAAAAGCCATCCAGAGACCAGGAGAGAGAGCCTCAGGGTCTTGTTTCATGCCTAGATTGACTCTCGCCCCACCAACTTCCTTCCCCATCTCCCAGCTTCCTTTGCTCTTTACCTAAGAGCTCATCTTCCAACTTCTTGAACCCCACTGAGCCCTCACTGTGGGGACCAAGAGGTGTGTGTACTCAGAGCCAGCAGTCTAACACTGTGAACTGAGGACACTGGGCAGACCTGTGGGGGAGGGCTTTGCCTACTTCCTTCTCCCCGCCCCTGTGGTATCCTCACTTCCTTTTCTTGATCACAATCAACAGCTGGCCCAGGGCGGGTGGCCCTCTTTCCACACCCTCCACTATCTCCCACTCCCCCCACTATCTGCCAGCACAAACACTCCTGTGGGGAGGTCCAGGCAGAGTCCAGCCTCTTCCCTGTGCACAAGTGTGCAAGGATTCCCAGGCTCCTGCTTCTGTCACCAGGGCCAACCACTCCCCAGCTCTACTGAGCTTCGTCCCCAGGAAATCCCACCTATTCCTCACGGGAGAGTGGGTTACAATGAAGAGGGAGCCAGAATCAAGCACCCATGGAGAGGCCCTGGAGAGCCACCCTCTCTGACTTACTTGCACCCAAGAACAAAGACAAGTGCCCCAAGCCCTCTGACTTCAAAGGCTCATCCTGGTCCTGCCTTCCTCCCCATGGGCCAGAAGAAGGGCAGCTCCCCCACTCCACCCCACCCCCATCCTCTCAGGTGCCACCCCTGTGTGCAGTTCTTTTTCCGTGTCACCATTTGACAGTTGAATCGGAGAAGTGGGAGGAAGAGAGAGGATGTGGAATTCAAGTGCTGGGGGCCCTTGCAAGCTTTGGGGAACATTACAGAGTGAAGGAGTCTTGCAAGCAAGCATGAACCACGAACCAGTTGGGCTGAGGGCCAGCGAGGGGCTTACCAAAGCCAGGCAGGGGTGGGGGGCTGTGGAGTCTGAGACTTGAGGACTGCTCCCTCCCCACACCCCAAGCATCCAAGTGGCCCCCTGGTGAAGAGGACGTGGGAAGTCTCTGATGTGAGGGCCACAGCCTTGGACTATCTGTAAGTCTTCAGAGGAGATATAGGGTTCTAAGACACTCCCAGAGGGGTAGGCTGAGGGGCTTTACGGAAGCAACCCCAGAGTGTTCTCCAGTTTGGCTCTGATGTTTGTTCTCTGGTGACTAGCCTATGCCTGCAGGCTGAGAGGCTGGGGAACCTGCAAAGAACCTTTCCTGCCTAGCCCTGGCCTCCCTTTCCTGTACAGAGCAAGGACCCCTGCCTCTTCATTCCCCTACCGCACCTCTGAGACACATCTCTGCTCCGCTTGGGAGCCTGGGTTTGGCCATGAATTCCAAGGCTTTGAAGCAACAAGGGCTTACAGGGGCAGAAGCAGAGCCGTGGAAACAAGCCAGGGTCACAACCAGAAGAGCAACAGAAGGTTCCCCATGGCTATCAAGGAGGTGATGGTGGGGGTGAGCACATGACTAGGACCCAGAGGAGGAGGCCTGAGGTGGTCAGGGAAGGCCTCATCTCCCTTGTCCATTCCCAGAGCTTTGGCACCCAGCGAGGACGGCAGGACAGCACCAGCTTGCTCTTAGAGGGCACAGGAAGGATGCACCCGACCCCTGGTGGCAGCTTGCAGCAGGCACAGAAGGGCAGCCCGCAGCTGGGTGTGCGTGGGTGGAGGCCAGGAGGGGCGGAGGGAGGAAGCTGGCTTCCTGAAGCCTCTCAGTCCTCAAAGATAGACGGACTGACAGCTGACAAGAGGCAGCCTGGGGGACATAGCTGCTTCAGTAAGTACTTGAAATGGGCACAAACATCCTATGGCCCTGGGATGGGAGGGGGATCTCCAAGGATGGGGTGAAAAAACATGAGTTTCGAGCTCCCATGCCTGGCCAGGGCATGAGAAGTGACATATCTGGTGTCCCTGTGGCTGGAGGGCAAAGAAGCCACACAGTGGACCAGGAGAGGAGAGGTTAAAGGCCCCTTCCTGTTGTGGGCGAGTACTGTCCCAGCCACACCTGCATGGGCCCACACTGTTCCCAAACCTCTGTCCCTGTGGGTTAGCAGCTCCAACCCCACCACCATGGCAACCATAACTTAGCTCTGAGAGACAGGGACTGCCCCCAAAAGGTGATGCCCTCATCACCTCTATGCCCCCTCTCTCTTGTACCCCCAGCTGTAGCCTCACCATGCGCTGGCGCTATAGGGCTTGGTGAGGCCATTTCCTGTGACGGTTACAGAGGCGGGAGACTGGGGGATGGGGAAGGAGGAGGGAGGAAACACCCCTGGCCTACCGCCCTGGACAGAGACCCCATGAGCCACAACAGATCTTGGAGTAGAACTGCTGACAATGAGAAGACCCTTCTAGAAGCACAGCGTGCCTGGATCCCCGACTGGATCCAATGCTACACGAGGCCTCCGTTTCTCATTATAGAGAAGCCTGCTGGCTAGACTCAGAGAGATGTGTGTTTTCCCCCTTCCTTGTGTGTGGTTAACAGGCTGTTGGCCTCATATGGACTCCAGCTTAGAGCTCTGTGGACTTGGGTATCCTCTCTCTTCCTCCTTCAGGATTCCTTCCTATCTTCACCTATACCTGTACTCTCTATATATATCTTCCTCCTATTCTAACCCCAATTTGTCCCTGTCCTGTGTCCCAACAAAGAGCTGCTGTACTTGTGGGATAAAAGTTAGGCCACTTGCTTGAGGGGATGCCTGGCCTGGGCTTAGAAGCCTTCTTTTAGCTGGTGAGGCCTCCGGGACCTTGTCTTTCAGGCAGGCCTCATGGCTGAGTGAGCCTCCCTTGGGCCCAGCAACCTACCCCAGCATGGTCCAGGCCTGTGAGGGGCGCTCCAGAGCACAGCTGCCGACCTTGTCTTTGGGGGCAGACATGACTCAGCCTCCACCCACCAAAGCTCCGGCCAAGAAGCATGTGCGACTGCAGGAGAGGTGAGATCTTTCACAGAGAGGATCTTCCTAGGCCTGGGCTGCCTTCCCTTCCCTTCCTTCCTTTCCAGCTCTAACAACAGAATCCACAAGTCCTGGAGAAACAAAAACAAACAAAACCAAAAACAAATAATGCTCATTTGAAGGTTGCTTGCCCATCCTTTGTATGTCTGAGGCAACAAACAGACTGAGGGTCTGCTCTCTAAGTTTCAAGTTGTGATGAACAATCTCTGGGACAAATCTAGGAGCCTTCATGGAGTTGGATGTGTGTTGGAGCCTCTGTGATGGCTTGGGAGTAGGAGAGATAGACAGCGGGAAGGAGCAAAAGGGTTGCAGGCTGCTCTGTTCTTATCTGATAAAGGAAAAGAGGAATATAGTAGAGGCCTGACCCTTGAGTGCCCTGAGCCTCTGGGTCAAGAGAAAGGCTCAGCATATCCCCCTCAGACAAACCCCACAATGAGCCTGAAACCAAGACAGATGCTATGAGGTGCTTACAGGGCACCGGTTGGCTGTGCTTGCAGAAGGGGCTCCAGCGTGGCTCTGATGCTGGATGTACGGTCTTTGGGCACTGTTGAACCCATTTGCTCAGTGAACACACCCAGGGAAGTCACCCTACACTTCCTGCGGACAGCTGGACACCCCCTTACACGCTGGAGTCTACAACACCAGCCTCCCAGCCCCAAGCAGCTGGAGGAGGAATTCTTGGTAAGAATCTGGGATCCTTTCCACATCACTTTACGCTTCCATATCAGACCATCCTGGATTCCTTGGGCCTCTCTTCTCCTTGGGATCCTCAGGGAAGAACTCCAGGGCACAGGAGAGAAGGTTCTCCCCATCCTTGCTCTTCCTCTGTGTGCAGAGAGTGGAATGGGAGAAAAGGAGGCTGGGAAGGAGGGCCAGAGATTAACTCACTTCTCCCCCACCATCAGAAGATCCCCTCAAACTTTGTCAACCCTGAAGACCTGGATATCCCTGGCCATGCTTCCAAAGACCGATACAAGACCATCTTACCAAGTAAGGAGCACCGTGGGGATGAGGGGGACAGTGTCCCTGAGGGTGAAGAACTTGATGAAGCAAGATATATACCTCAAAGCCAGGCATAGTGGTGTATTCCTGTAATAATCCTAGCACTTGGAGGTTGGGATAGAGGATGAGGAACTCAAGGCTGGTTTCAGCTATATAGCAAGTTCTAGGCTAGCTTGGTTTATATGAGGCTTTGGCAAAAACAAAACAATAGCAAAAAACCACCTCTCCAAAACCAAGGAAGAACAATGCTTGAGACACTGTCTTTCAACAGAGAAACACTAACACCACACCCTGGTAGCTAGGAGATAGACAGCTATTGCCCAGTTGCAAGACAGCATTTGCAGAAGCTTGCTGTGGCTGCACGCCTGTGTGGCAGCTGTGAACTCACATGCACACACAGACTCAGGCCTAGCACCTCCAACTTTTCATAGGCAGGCTTGAGGCCTGGAGCCTAATACAGTGGTATCCAGAACTGTGGTCCAAATTCAGCCCAGCACATGGGTCCTACCCTGTGCTGAGATTCCAGGCTTACTGCCTGCTAGAATAGACTAGGTCCTGTGAAGACTTGAGTTGGACAGCATTTGGCCTTGGCCTAATTCTAGTGAGCTCTACAGCCATCAAAGAGGGGAAGCCAACTTCTTCATCCCCCATCCGGTTTGATTGGGGAAGGACCCACACCTCTTGTGTGGTCCCTTGTGGTTGAGTGATATCTTAGACAATGTATTCATCTAACACTTGTATTCATAATCAGAAAGACATTTTTCCTTTGCAGAATCTCTTCCTCTTCCTATCAGTTCTCTCCCATTTTATACTCTCGCTGATCTCAAGGCTAAAACATGATACTATCCTAGTTGGTGTCTGCAGCTCTGTGGTCTGTGCTACACAGCATCATTCAGTCCAGCTTTCTGCTTTGATTACATCACTTTCTAGCTCAAAAACATCATGGCTTCCTGTTGTCATGAAATAGTATATTTTAGCCAGGCAGTGGTGACACACGCCTTTAATCCCAGCACTTGGGAGGCCGAGGCAGGCAGATTTCTGAGTTCAAGGCCAGCCTGGTCTACAGAGTGAGTTCCAGGACAGCCTGGGCTGTACAGAGAAACCCTGTCTTAAAAAAAAAAAAATCTCGGGCTGGTGAGATGACTCAGTGGTTAAGAGCACTGACTGCTCTTCTAGAGGTCATGAGTTCAAATCCCAGCAACCACATGGTGGCTCACAACCATCTGCAATGAGATCTGATGCCCTCATATGGGTGTCTGAAGATAGCTACAGTGTACTTACATATAAATAAATAAATAAATCTTTAAAAAAAATCTCTGAACTAGTATATTTTATAATACATAGCTGTTACGTTACCTGTCTATAAAATAATACAAGGGACTATCTGCTGTCCACAAAGAATTGCGAACAGTGTGAGGACACGCTCACCTCTGACTCTGCTACAATCTCCATTTGTTAGTCACCTTCTGACCTTTCACCCTTATTGATCTTCACTTCCTAGATCCCCAGAGCCGCGTCTGTCTTGGCCGAGCCCAGAGCCAGGAGGACAGCGACTACATCAATGCCAACTACATACGGGTAAGTGGCCGGCTGCTGCCGCTGGGCAGATTGCTTTAAAGATGAAAATTCTGCATGAGACCCTCTGTGATCCATCTGTGACTTGGCCTCAAGGGCTTGAACTTCCTTCTTTGTTCCAACTTGCCCCTCCTTCCATAGCTCCCTCTGCTAGACTTGAGGAGCTGGGAAAGAGATACATACTGAGTGACACCCAAGAAATCGGTCTAGAAAAGATGTCAAAATTTTCAATCCACCTTAACCTACCCTGTTTTCTTACCCATGACAACCCTCTAAACTTAGCAGTAAGTTGACCTTAAGGCTGAGCCTAGTCGCTAGTTTCTTAAAGGCTTCTACAAGCTGTACACAGCCATCTCAGGTGAGAATTTCTCTATCTCCTACTATCTCCTTTCCCACACTCAGTCTCTGCCCCGACACCCGACCCCTACCAAGTACTGCCTCCTTTGTAGAGACTGATTGATATCCAGCTAATAGCAACCTCAAAGCAAGGTGGACCATCTATCCCAACGTCTTACCTTGTTTGGTGGGTGGATGGAAAACCAGTGCTCCCTTGTGGTCAAATGTGGTAGGACAGCAGTCTGGGAGCTGAAGAGCAAAGCAATCAGACAGATAGGCCACTGTCATGATATCTTGCCCTAGAGAAAGCGGCAGAGGACAGGAGCAAACACGTACTCGGTGCCTGCTGTGTGAGAGACCACCAATGCATTTTATTGGTTTTAATTTACATTATATTACAATTACTAGACACAGTCTACAGCTCAGGGAAACTGAGTCAGGAATGCGCCTCTGACCACTTAGCTAGGAAACAGAAGGGCAGGAACTTAAACTCAGGGCATTCCTCATCGTGGGTCCCATGTCCTCCCCCAGCATGAGGCTTCCGACGTGTGTCTGGGCATGAGTGTATGTGTCTATGTTCCCTGGCTCTAACCTGACCCCAGCACCTGTGGACTGTGGATTCATAGCATCTCCGTCCTTCTGTGCTTTGTCTCCCCAGGGCTATGATGGGAAGGAGAAGGTCTACATTGCCACCCAGGGCCCCATGCCCAACACTGTAGCAGACTTCTGGGAGATGGTGTGGCAAGAAGACGTATCCCTCATTGTCATGCTCACCCAGCTCCGAGAGGGCAAGGAGGTAGGAGGCAGGGTCATCCGGAAAGGGTCTGTACCCTACTCTGTCACACCACTCATGAGCAGCAGACCTGAGGACTCAGTGGGAGCTGACAGCCCTGACAGGCCCTAGGCTACAGCTCTCAGGAGTACACCCCAGGGAAGCTGTGGGTGGGCTGACTACACACTTGAGTCTAGTCTTGGGAGGCTAGACTCTGGTCACTGACCTGGGTCATGAGGTGAGGTATGAAGAGGGAATGCTAGGCCTCTCTGCCCCAGCCCTGTGCCACTGATGTGCCCTCCCACTCTGACTCCCAGCTCCCTCCCTTCTAGAAATGTGTACACTACTGGCCCACAGATGAAGAAGCCTACGGGCCCTTCCAGATCTGCATCCAGGACATGGAAGAGCACCCAGAATACACTGTGAGGCAACTCACCATCCAGGTACCACCCCTGGAACAGACCGATGGGAGGTTTGGACCACCCACTGAAACTCAGGCTCCACCTTCATGAAATTTACTAAATTCACCAAGTTTACTAATTTAAACCTTGATCTCACATTTAAAAGAGGTTCCATTTAAAAAGAGAGAAAGAGAAATGAAAAGAAAAAAAGAAAAAAACTGGACATAGTGATGCATGCTTTTAATCCCAGCTCTTGGGAGGCAGAGACAGGTGGACCCCTAAGCTTGAGGCTAGCCTGAGCTACAGAGTCAGTTCCAGGACAGCCAGAGCTACACAGAGAACCCTTGTCTTGAAAACCTAAAAAAGCTAGAGAGTGAGAAAGAGTACATGCTTGTGCACGCGGGAGGGGAGGGGGGAGACAGACAGAGACACAGACAGACACACAGAGAGAAGGAGGTGGGTACAACCCTCAGGGACACTTCTAATTAAATAGGGACGCGCCAACTAACAAAATAGGGACCATCAGGAAGCACCCTCTCCCCATGCTAGATATCTAGGCCAAAGGAGACTAGAGAGACCCTGGAGAATGCTGGAAGAGTCAAGAGAGGTCAAAAGAGATATGCCAGCACATGTGTATGGACTTTAAAAATGCTTTCTAGAGGACAGAGAGGGCTCAGTGGGCAAAGGCACTTGCTGCCAAGCCTGAGGACCTGAGTTCGATCCCAGAACTCACATGATGGGAGAAGAGAACTGACCAGAACAACATAGCAAGATTCCTATCTAGAGAGAAGAGAGAGAGGACAAGAGGGAGGAAGGAAGGAAGGAAGGAAGGAAGGAAGGAAGGAAGGAAGGAAGGACTTTCTGTTAAGGTATCCATTCTTACACTTCCAAATGATTTCTGTATCAATTCGTTGCTCCCAAGCATCCTGGGAGGCAAACAAAAAGATATCACTGTGCCCACTTCCTAAGGAAGAAAATGAGATTAGTGCACTTATCCACAGTCCCTCAATAGACAGAGGCACAGCCAAGACTTGAGCCTGGGTGAGGCCGAATAGCAAAGCAGCCAGGAGAATCAGCCCTGCCTGCTCTGTGTCGAGCGGACTGATCAATTGCTAGCACCCACACCCACATCCTGCTTCTGTTCCCTCATATCCCAGCTCCAACAGGAATGCCGGTCAGTGAAGCACATCCTCTTCTCAGCCTGGCCAGATCACCAGACTCCAGAATCAGCCGGGCCCCTGCTGCGCCTGGTGGCTGAGGTAGAGACCCCAAAGACAGCTGCCAACTCCGGGCCGATAGTGGTTCACTGCAGGTAGGGCCTTCTGGGGTCCCAGCCCAGATCCAGTGCTTGCCTTCCCTGCCCGCTAAGTCTCTGGTGTGGAAGCATATAACTCACACCACACCAGACAGGCCCAACTCTTACCTAGACAGAGCCCTGGCTTGTGGGCTCTAGTCAGGAAGAGACGAGATAAACTTGGCCCCCACTGTTGGGCTGCCCATTTATCCACTGGACAACTTTTTTGTTTTCTTGGAGTCTTTTAGTGTTTGGGTTTGTTTTTGTTTTTGCTGGATTTTTTTATGTTGTTCGGTTTTTGTTTTGTTTTGTCGAAACAGGATTCTTCTTTGTACCCAAAGTTAGCATCAAACTCAATGGCAATCCTCCTGCCTCGGCTTCTCAATCTCTCAATCTCAGTTTGAGATTACAGGCATGAACTGTAATGGATTTATTGGAAACCTATTATTGCTATCATCAGGCACAATGTTAAATACTAAGAAGATAACTGTGAACAAAACAGTTTAGTCCCCCCACCCCCGCTGCAGGTTAATAGACTGGTCAGAGGGGCAGCAGATTAGACAGTCAATCAGGCTACAGTGCAATGAAAGCCGGATGGAATATCACAGAAGCCACAGGGTCAGGTCACCAAATACCTGAGGGGGAATAAGCCAAGGAATGGGGGAAAGGAAAACATTTGCAGAGAACCTTATATGCTCAGAAAATAAACTTTAAAACTACAAAAGAAGATACACTGCCAGGAGGGTCAGGGGGAGCCTGCAGCTTTATGTGGGTGGAGCTTTGTGTGGGTGGGGCTTGTGTGAGTGGGGCTTGTATGTGGGGACACTGATGGGAAACAGTCTGGAAGGTATCTAAGGGCTTCATGATGGGGACTTGCAGGATTGACTAAGACACTTAGATTTGCCATTTTGTTTTGGGTTTTCTTAATGCTGAATCCAACACCCCAAATTTACCGTTTAAAAGCAATCCCTGGGGCTGGGCACAGTGGCATATTCCTGTATCCCCAGCACCTGGGAGGTAGAGACCCCAGTATCAGGA
This sequence comes from Grammomys surdaster, assembly GCF_004785775.1. Classification (NCBI taxonomy): domain Eukaryota; kingdom Metazoa; phylum Chordata; class Mammalia; order Rodentia; family Muridae; genus Grammomys; species Grammomys surdaster. The sequence continues at coordinate 4,561,895 of NW_021604603.1, forward strand.
GCTGAAAGTCAATCTAAAGTACAGAGGGAGTTCAAGGCCAGCCTGGCCTATATGATGTTTTGTTGAGGGGGGAAGAGAGGAGGAGGAAGAGGAGGAGGGAGAGGAGAAAGAGGAGGAGAAGGTAGAAGCAAACAGTATAAACGGGGCATTTCTGGACCCATGCAGAGGTGCACACACGCTTAAGTGCTAGGTGTCATTGGTGGCTTCCATGCACCCCAGTATATAACTCCTACTGGAGACACATGTAAGACCTAAGCGGGAAGCTGAAATCCAGAAAGGGCAAGAAGAGGAGGGGTGTGGGGAAGATGATGGAGCTGAGAAGAGGAAATGGAGGCCCTGGAGCATCCGTAGAAGCTGACGTGGAGCTGGGAGGAGGTTGTGGTTAGAGAAGGAACGGCTCAGGGGGACAGCAGTGCACAGGCAGGTGCTGTAAACAGACATGGTCACCACAATGTGCACTGGACTAGGGCGTGGCAGTGCACCCTGGAGCTGAGCACACTCATGACCTAAGCAGTAAGATTGCTAGTCTCCAGTCCAAGCTACATGGCTAGAACCTATTATCAAAAAGGAAAGAAAGATCGGGGTCACCAAGGTGCCTCCATGGGTAAAGGCACTCACAGCCAAGCCTGGCGGCCTGAGTTCAATCTCTGGGCCCTACATGGACAGAACTGACTCACAAGTGGTCTCTACTGAGCTCTATATAGGTACAGTGATGTATGTGCATACATGCACACACAGAGAGATTAAAGTGAATAAAAATGTAAAAAACAAAAAAAACAAAAAAACTTGATATGGTGGCACACCCTTCTGTAACTCTGGCTGCTCTGGACAGCCAGGACTCAGGAGGCTGAAGCAGGAGGATTACAGTGAGTTTGAGCTATATAGTAAGTTTTGGGCTTTGATGGACTTTAGAGTGAAACTCTATCTCAGGAAAAAAAAAAATCAAAACTAAAATCTGGGCATGGGAGGTCGAAGGATTAGAGTTCAAGGCCAGACTGGACTATATAGCAAGTTTCAGGCTAGCTGGGCCCAAAAGCATCTATTTAAAAAAAATTTTAATTTAATTTTTAAAGTCCTTAGGATCAGTCATAGTGGTGCAGGCCTTTAATCTCAGCACTTGGGAGGCAGAGGCAGGTGAATCTCTGAGTTCAAGGTCAGCCTGCTCTACACAGTGAGTTCCAGGACAGCCAGAGATGTGAAATCCTATCTCAAAACACACAAACAAACAAACAAAACCATTTTAATTAATTTAATGGTGAGCTGGGCTAGGCATAGAGTGAGGCTAATCAAAGCTTACAAACTTCTCCCGGGCAAGCTATTTTCTGCCTCCATCAGGGATGCCAGGGACACTGCTATCGGAGATGTGACAGACCCACCCCACAAACTGAGCATTTTAATACTGTTTCTTCTTTCATCACTTGAAGCCTAGCCCCAAGCTCCCATGCTCACCTGTCTCCCCCATTCCCTGGTCTCCTATGACCTCCCCAACCTCTCTCTGGTTACTTCCAGTGCAGGGATCGGCCGGACAGGCTGCTTCATTGCCACCCATATCGGCTGCCAACAGCTGAAGACTCGAGGCGAGGTGGACATTCTGGGCATCGTGTGCCAACTTCGCCTAGACAGGTGGGTCTATGGGAAGCAGGTGCAGCTACATTAATTTGCAAGGACATTGGTGGTTCTGAGGTACTATGCACATCACCTGCAGGTCCTCCTGGAAGAAAGCAAGGGACTTGTTTTATTCAAAAGAACTTTCTATTTTGCCAATTATTACGCCCACATGAGAGATGGTCTGAAATGTTAGCTTGGCCTAGAATCACATATGTCATCCTGAATTTTCCCTCAACCTCTCCTGGCCCCCAAATTCTCTACTCAGGAGAAAACTAGGGAACAAGTTAAGCCAAGGACAGTACAATGCTGCATGTCTGTAATCCCAGAACTCAAAAAGCTGAGGCAGGGGGATGTGAGGCCAAAGCCTGTTTAGTTAGCTCAAGACCAATGAGGCTACAGAGAGGGAGTGTCTTGATTTTTTTCTTTAAAAAAAAAAAAAAGATATGACTTGCTCTATATACAAAGTAGCTACTGGTAACAAGTGGTATTCCCTAGGCTTGAAGGCGGGAGAAGCCAGTTCAGATTCTGGGGTGTATGCTACTAGCTTCTACCATAATTCTGTAGCTGCCACCACCCCCCACACACACACCTTTTTTGTTTGGTTGGTTTTTTTGTTTTGAGTCAGAGTCTATGTATTCCCGGCTATCCTGGAGCTCATTGTGTAGGCTAGGCCGACCTCAAACTCACACCACCACTGCCCTGTGGTAATATAGAGAGGTAATGTCTAGTTTCCCAACTGGAAGAAGAAATGGGTTCGCTTCTTGAGTGATTTAGAAATGGGACCTGCTCTACACACACATGGGGCTAACGGTTTTTATTTTTAAGATTACTGACAAATGGAAGAGTTGAGCATGGGTCTGATTTTGCTCAAGAGCTGGCTGGATAAGAGACAGAGTACCAAGAGTCAAGATGGGGCAGTACCTGCTGCACATCCCACCTTGGGGCTGTCCTGGCAGAGGGCAGTAAAAGGGAGTAGGAAGGGAATGAGTGACTACAGGGAGGAGAGAGGCAGGGCTTTCCCAGCAGGACAATGAGAGGGGATGAGGAACTGCAGCACAGGGCAGATGTTCTTGACTCTGACTCTTGACTCTCTGCTTACAGAGGGGGCATGATCCAGACAGCAGAACAGTACCAGTTCCTGCACCACACTTTGGCCCTGTATGCAGCCCAGCTGCCCCCGGAGCCCAACCCCTGACCTCTGACCCTCCAGCAGCCCAGGAGCCAACCTCCTCTCAGGCCTGGAACAGTGGGTCTGGGGAAATGGGCTGTGTGCTCTGGCATGGCTTCTGCATAAGCACAGGAAAGGGGACCTTGGAAGTGAGAATGTTTTACAGTCTCAGGAAACTGCCACCAGCAAGCAACAGGGGCCAGAGCACAGTCTTCACCACCGACCATGACTCTGCCTTCTTCAGTGGCCCCCAGTGGACTATAGGGGAGTGTCCTGTGGCTCTGAACTTACAGATAGGAGCTGGTCCTTGAAATGGATTGAGAAGCAGCTGGGGTGCAGGCTTATCCGGGTGCTTTCTGTGGGCTCTTTTCCTTGTTGATGACACAGTAAGTCCTTTGCTGCCATCGTAGAAGCAAACAGAATGTTCCTGAAAACCATTCCAGATATGGTCCTGCTGTTGGGGCTGCAGAGATGGCGATTGCAAGATCCTCTTCCATTAAAGCCTTGCCCACACACAGGCCAGATGCAAGAGCAGGGAAGATCCTCCTCTGACCTTTGTCAAATCCTCTCTATTCTATATAGTCTGCTGCACCCCTTAAACCCATGAGTGCTAGATGACCTGCTCAGGAGAGAATAAGGCCCTTGATTGGCCTGCCTCCACACATGTCGTAAAAGGAGACACAAAGGTAACCAGGTCTAGCAGTTGGGATCACTGGAAGAGCCCAGGTGTGATGTACCTGTCATCCCAGCGCTCAGGAGTAGAAGCAGGAAGATTGCTGCAAGTTTGAGGCCAGCTAGATCTACATTTTGAGTATCAGGCCAATCAGGACTACATAGCAAGATCTTCTCTTAAAAGAAAGAAAGGAAGGAAGAAAGAGAGAAAGAAAGAAAGAAGAAAGGAGAGAAAGAAAGGAGAGAAAGAGAAGGAAAGGAGAAAGAAAGAAAGAAAGAAAGAAAGAAAGAAAGAAAGAAAGAAAGAAAGAAAGAAAGCAAGCAAGCAAA
>NW_021604603.1:4565772-4578851 GCF_004785775.1 Grammomys surdaster
AAGAAAGAAAAAAAAGAAAGCAAAGCTTGAGCCCTCTGGAGGAGATGGGGGCTGCCTCTGCTTCTGTGGCTTTCTTCCTATTATCTGCTCCCAACTACTCTCTGGGGGAAACCCAGCACTCTCTCCTTTGCTTCTGTGACTTCCAAGCATCCTCTGGGTATCCATGAAGTATCAAAGAAAGAGGAGAGAAGAGACAAGGAGCTGTGTCTGGTTCAAGAAAACCTACCTGGTATACCTCCCCTGGCTTGAATTTCTTTGCAGAGCCCACCTAGATTGCTTATCTGGTTCTAGTAGCAGGATGGGCTGTCACCACCCAAGAAGCATGGGGCTAAGACCTTCAGCCCTCACCCTCATCTCTTCAGCACAATTTCCAGGGAACCCACGATCTGTCTCAGGGATGAACCATATACCTTAGAAAGCCAGACAAGCCCTGAGTCTTCCTTGATCCCATTTGGGCTGCCTGTGGGGAGGAAGGTAGAATACTATTCCTACTGTCTGGTCCTCAGCTCCTGGATGTGCTGAGTGACACAAGTCCACTGTGAAAACCCCAAGGAGTTGGAGGAGTGACTGTCCTCTTGCTTCCTGGCATCTCTCTGGAGAACATGCAGTGCTTCTGGGCACAGTATCGAAAGCCTGTGATCTGCACTTGGAGAGCGAAGGCAGGAGAATCAGGAGTTCCAGACTAGCCTTGGCTATGTGAGACCCCCTATCTCAAAAGCAAGCAAACAAAAAGAAACTAAACAAACAAACAGAAATAATGTGATGCTACAACTGAGGTTAACGTTCTTAATGCTCTACCTGAGCTGAGTAGGCGTGCTGCTCCTTTAGTCTTGGGGTGGTGGCTTGCACTTCCACTTTTTTAAGTCCCCTAAAAGGTCTGCGCTGCCCAAGGTATGCTTCTAAAATACCTGATGCTACCATGAGATCAGAGCCTGTCTGGAAGGGAGCAAAGGGGCAATTGCACAGCCCTTTGGGTGGCCTCCCTATATAGTCACTCCAACCCTGTTCTAGAGGGCACAGGATCTGGAAAAGCATAATAAATAAATAAATAAATAAATAAATAACTGCTTGGATGGCCAATTAATTCTTCTTTCCTAGGGCTCTCTCTAGCAATATCGTAAGGCTCTCCGGAGCAGGAACAGGGTGCTAGATCTTTACCCCGGAGATATACACTTTCCCAGTATTCCTAAGGACATGTGAGAAAATACAAAATAAAATTATAGTTAATGTAGGAAGTGAGACACAGAGGCACCAACCTTGTTCAAGGTGTTGTAACAAAGCACCACACACCATGTTATAAACACACCAACTTATAAACAACAGAAATTTGTTGCTCGTGGCTTGAAAGACGGGAAAGCTATCAGTCACGGTGCTAGTAGATTCAGGGTCTGGTTAGGGATCACTTTTTGGCTAATAGATTACAGCTTTCTCTTTGTAGCCTCAAGATGGGAGGAGTATGGGCTCTGGGCACCGCTCTTGTTTTCTCCTTATATAAGGCTACTAATCTTAATTAGGAGGCCTCCACCCTTATAACCTAGTCACCTTATATCGTCACCACTTTGAGGATTGGGATTTCAATCTATGAATCTGGAGGAAAGACACAGAAATATAGATAAACTTTAAAAATTTCAGACTACAGCATGTACCTTCAGAGCAAGAGAAGAACTTATAAAGGGCCTAGGTTAGACACATGTTAGTAACTTAGAACAATAGGCTGATCCAGACGTTGGATAGGTTTAATTCATACAGTTGATGTTAACAGTTCATCGTAGCCTCTAGGTGAGTACACTTGAAAACCAACCCCCAAGGAGAGACTGACTGGTGGGATCATTGTAGAAGGAGCCCAGCTGCCCGGGGATCTGGCGACCAGGAAGGTACAGCCAGTTGGCTGAGCTGTTATCTCCTGCAAGGGAGGATGGGAACATCTTGGCAGGCTCTCCACCACCCACTATCAAAAACTTTGTATCAAAATAGCATAGGTTTTTCCTTTGCTACAGACGTTCCTCACAGGGAATCCCTTGCCCTGATTTTGCCTGTTTCTTTATGGTGACAATACTGGTAAAGACGAGCATCAAGTTCAAATGTCTCACTTTGGGCTTCCCAAACAAGTAGCCTGGCAAACTGTGGTTAACAAAACAAGATGGAGTATTAAGGGCTCTAAATCCGGCTATTACTCTCTATGGCATTTCGGGGGATGGAATTCGGTACCCAGGGATGCTCAGAGGCGAGGGTTCACGGAGCAAAACCATACGCCGTCTCCCTTTCTTGGAGATCTTCATGCCACGGTTCTTTAGCCTGGAAATACCCTAGTTTAACTGGGACATTACCCTCCCAGGACCGACCACCCTTCAAGCCAGAAAGCGGTGCAGTCAGGGCGGGGCAAACGAGGGCAGCAGGAAAAATAAAATTACAGCTTTCTCCGCAAGCGCACCGTCACGCTCCTCCCGGCCGCCGCGGGTCCCCGCCGCCCCGCCCGCGGGCGCTGGCCCAGGCCGCGCGCAAGACTGGAGCGCGCTCGGGTGCGAGCAGGACTCGGCCCGGCCCGCGGGAGGGCGGCGGCGGCGGTGGCGGGGGAGGTGGAGGCGCCGTGGCCACACCCATCAACGAGCGGATCCACGGGCAGCGCGTCGTCGGCCGCCGCGCTCCAGCCTCCGCCCGCACCGAGCCGCGGGACCCGGCCGCACCGGGGAGGGGCCGCTCCGGGCCGCAGCGCGAGGGCAGCGAGGGCGGCGGGGACCCGGCACCGGGCGCGGCCGGTGGCAGCGACCATGATCGCTTTGTTCAACAAGCTGCTGGACTGGTTCAAGGCCCTGTTCTGGAAGGAGGAAATGGAGCTCACGCTGGTGGGGCTGCAGTACTCGGGCAAGACCACCTTCGTCAACGTGATCGCGGTATGAAGGCAGATGTGTCGCCCGCGCCGCGCCCTGGGCAGCTGGAGTCGCCTCCTGGTGTGGCCCGGCACCGCTGGGTTCCGGGCAGGGAGGAGCCGGCTCCGGGCGCTTAGGGCCTAGCACGGATCTTAGGGGACCGGCTGGCGTGCCACCCGTTCTCCGGCCTGGGCTGGGATGGCAGGGCTGAGGGCGGGGTAGCGAGGACAAGGGGGACCGAGCTTGCGTTCCGGAGCTGGCGGCACTGAGATGTCTCCAGGCACCGGGAGCCCGCCGCAGGCTGACAGGCCCCCGAGGCCGGCGCAAAGGGGGCATGACGGGGCGAAAGTGCCCGGACCTTCCCGCTCCGCGCGTGGAGGGTCATGGGACGCGCAGCTGGAGCGTGTTGCCAGGGTGCCCTACCAGCCCAGCCCCACCCCGAGGGCTGTGCCTCCCCTGTTGGTCGCGGAAGCCCCGGCCCTTTGGGACGGGGGAAGGTATCCCTAGAGGCAGAGAAGTCAGCTGAGGTCCTGGCTCCAGCCCAGACTCCTCCCCGGAACCTGTCCCGGGCCTGCGGTAGCTTTGGGGTCCAGAAAGCATGGCACCATAAAGGGAGTTGGGAGACTCCACTTGGCTCAGAAGTTGCAGGAGTAGATACTGTGGACCGGAGAGGATGAGCTGGAGGGGCGCCATCCACCTGGGGACAGGGGAGAGAGCAGCTTTGGAGACTCAGAACTGGGGCCGGGGTGTGGGGAGAGGAGACCGGGAGGTGGAGGGGTGGGGGGTGAGGGGGAGCGGTGATTGCAGTTGTATGTCTGTGCCAGAGGAATGGTGAAGAAGGAGTTAAATTTTCTCTTTTAAAAAAGAGGAAGATGAGCTCCCTGGGTGTGAGCTGAGCTGCAGTAATGGCTGCAGCCTGTATTTCCGAGCTAGGCAAGACTGGGCTTATGGGACCGAGTAAGACTTGGGACAGGGACATAATTCTTCCCCAGAACCTAGCCCCGTTCCTAAAGATGGGATCTCCAAAGACCGTGAATTAGCCAGATATAGGTTAAAAATGCTGATGTGGAGGTCTGCAAAGATGTGTGTGCGCCAGCTTCGGTACCACCACTTGCCCGTATTGTATTGTTGCCCAACCTTGAAGCCCCACAGGACTCAGTATCCCTGCAGGGTGGGGGCCCTTCAGAGGGGCTACGGATTTGGGACTTAATGGTTACATGATCAGGCATGGGCTCTCCCGCTCTCCTAAATGCTCTCCTAAATACGCTCCGCCGTTGACCTCTACCTTCCTCTACACAGTGACGCTTCTTATTCCACAGGGCCTCTGCCGAGGTCTGGGACACAATGTTTGTCTGAACTAACACACATGTGTTCTCTGTCTACCATGCTGTATCCTTAGGACCAAACACCCTGGTTACACTTGGTGTTGACTTGCCTTTTGGGCTATCAGAGCAGGAAAACAACACCTGGATTTCCACCTGTCTCTGCAGACCTAGGTGGCTTGGTTTGGGGCATTTGGGTCTGGATGATGTTTCTGGTATTTCTCAAAAAGAGAAACTAAGGGCTTGGGCTCTGCCAAGACATCACCTCCCATCCCTGGTGATACTTTTCTCATGTTGGTAAAGCCAGGCCTCTATATAGGGACGCACAGAAACCTAGGTGGGTTCAACTTCCTGGCCCTTCAAGACCAGCATCTTCTCAGAGTCTCTGCTGACAGGTCAGGGACAAAAGCCAAATTCTCAAATTCTCCTGCCAGAGTCAAGAGGTTCCTTGAAACTAAGCATGATGGAATATGCCTGTAAGCCTAGCACTCTGAATGCTGGGGCTGGATCCCAAGTTTGAGAGCAGCCTGGGCCATAGAGAGAGACTTTGTTTCAGAAATTAAAACAAAACAAAACAAAACAAAACAAAAACAGACAAAAAGGCAATCCAATTTTGTTTGGTATTCAACATTCCTCCTCTCCCCCTGCCCATTCTCCTTTTTGTGACTAAATTTATCACTAAATGAACAAGCTGGATGTCCTCTCTCTAAAGAGACCCTAACAGGTAAGGCCACGGCCTAGGGGGCTGCAGGGAATTCCAGCAGCTTGGTAACTCCAGCCTTCTCAGAGCCACCAGAGCCGGGACAGACACTTTGCAGCTCCCCCTACAGTCACAAAGGATTCGGGACCCCTGGGCTCTGTGCCCATGCCCACCACTGCCTTTGCCCTTCTTGACTTGGCTTCTGTTTGTCTCAGCAAACAGAGGAAAAACCCTTGTGTTCCCCCGACCACCATGAGATATGGCTTCCCCCCCCCCACCACCACCACCATGAGATATGGCTGTGACTAGGAACTGAGTTTAGTGAGCTCAGATGCTGAGCAGGTTAACTTAGAAAGAACGTAACTAGCCTTTGCAGTATGTCTGAGAAGCTGAAATACGCTGAGTGCTGAGAGAGCTGCTTTACTAGAAAAGTGGGAGATACGTTTTTGCCCAAGAGACGCAAAAAGGGGGTTCTTTTTTTTTTTCTTTGAGACAGAGTCTGATCTTGACCTGTCGAACCTCTAGTCTCCTTAGTGCAAGACTGTAGGCATGAGTTGCCATGTCCATTAGGGGGTCATTTCAAATATCTTTAAAACATGAAAGGCTGTCACTATAGATGAACTGGTCTTGGGGTGCCCAAAAGGACAAAGAGGACAGGTTATAGGAAGATGCATTTTTGAGTGAGAAAGAACTGTCTGGTAATTTGAACATGAGACGGAGCGGAAGCCTAGCACAGTGATGCATACCTTTAGTCCTTACAGAGGCTTGCCTAACATGCACAAAGCTGTGAGTTCAATCCCCAGCACCACATAAAACCAGACTCAGAGGCACACGCCTATAATCTTTGCACCAGGGAGGTAGAGACAGGAGGATACAAAGTTCAGGGTCACCTCTGACTACAAGCCAGTTTGAAGCCAGCTTGAAGGAAAAGGTAAGGTAAAGAAGACAAGAAAATGATCTGAAGTAGGTTGAAGTCTGAGACGAAAGGCTGGGTTATATGACGTAAAGCTGCTTCCAGTCTTACAGGAAGAGTTTGAATCATTATCAGGGAAATTAAATCATAGCCTGATTGCAACTTAGCTCCAATTCCCAACTGAGCAGAAACTGGGTGTTGGAGGGCCTGGCTGTCTGAGAGTCGCCTAGCCTCCCTCTCTGCAGGGTCACAGTCTTCCAGGCTATACTGTCATCTGTTTGGGAGCATATGGGTCTTTCAGTTCCCAAAGCATAGTGACAGTTCTACACAGCATCAGAGCCACTCCCAAGTACTTTGTGAGACACAGTCACAATTCCAGGAGTCCTTCATCCCCATTGGTCTAGGATCCTGATGGAGGATAGGGTACTGTGACTTAGTTATCCCTAAGGTAGTCTGGCAGTATAGCCTGAATTCAATTCCAGGACTCCACAAAGATTGTAGGAGAATCAACTCCCAAGAGTTGTCCTCTGCCCTCAACACACACAAAGTAAATAAATAAGTAAGTATAAATAAGTATACAATTAAGGTATATGGTAAGATGTGTGCTGGCATTCTTCTTGTTTTTGTTTTTGAGATGGAATTTCGTGTAACCCAGACTGACCTCAAACTTACTATTTAGCTGAGGCTGGCCTTGAACTCTTAACTCTTCCCCCTCCACCTGAGTGCTGGGGTTTTAGGAGTATGCCAGTATACCCTGTAGAACACTACTATGCCATCTCCCTAAGGGACTGTGAGCCTGGCCCTGGACCAAACCCCTGTGGATGACTGTACATCCAGGGTGCTCTGAGGACCTCCAAAATCCAGCTGCGATTCTCAGATAAGGAATCCCTACTAAACTTTGTCACTGGGCATTGGGTGATTCCTTCAGATGCAGGGGAGTGGTACACTCATCCGGTACACCTGGAGCACCTCACTGAGGCTTCCAGGCACTGAGAACTGGTCATCTCCTGCTCTTTGGCTAGTGGAGGCCCTGGCCTCTGTATGGGACTCAAGCAAATTAGTGGACTACCTGGTAGGAGATAAAAAGGTGTGGTCCAGGCACATGACTGTCACCTTGAGCTTATGGGGAACATGAGCCCTCTCCCATGTTGCCTCAACTTGTCTGCTCAAGTCAACTGCTCCCACCTGTGATGTGGAGACGGCCTGGGAGGAGTTAGGGCTGGCCTTGTTTGAAGCCTGTGTCTACTCTAGAATAATCCAGAGATTTCAGACACAGTGAATGGGGGAAAAGAGAAAAATACCAGAAATTGAAAAGAATTACAGAAGCTGGAATTACTATCAGCTCCTTCAGCAAACATGAACGTTGTTACTATAGACCTGGCCCTCTCCCCAGGAAGCTCTCAGCCCAGCAAGGAGACACATATGTAGGTAAATAATAGAGACTATGGGTTATCCATGGTAGAGTACAACAGATGAATACTAATGTGTTGCATTTTTGTGAGTGGTGAATTTGGTCCCAGCCCACATATCCAGACATGGTCTATTTATGTATCCCAGGCTGTCCTAGATCTCCCTGTGTAGACCAGGCTGGCCTCAAACACACAAGAGACCCACCTGCCTCTGACTTTCCAGTGCTGAGATTAAAGGTGTGTGCCACCACGCCCAGCTCCTCCTCATTTAAAAAAAAAACAATTTACTATTTACTACTAGTTTGATATCTGTTTTCCTTTTGGTGTCTCTTGTGAGCCTCTTTTCCTGAGAAGTGATGTATTCTCCTAACTCAGCTGGAGACTAAATAAAGGGGGTTTCTTTTAACAAGAACTATAGGTTAGACCTTGGGAATAGCTTCCTCCCTGTCTAGACTGAGAGACCCTGAGGTTGCCTAAGGACCATGGGCCTCTTCCCCATAGAGCTCCAGATATGGAGTTGATGGCACCCATCCTCCCTGAAACTAGAAGATATTCAAGAGATGCCTCCCCTGAGAAAATCTAAGGTCACCGATAAGTCACCCTGTAACCTCTTGCTCTGGACCCACCAGGGAGAGCACATCTGGGACCTGAGGGTGTTCACATCTTTTCCAATTCTGGCTCTTCTCTCTAGTCAGGACAGTTCAATGAGGACATGATCCCCACTGTGGGCTTCAACATGCGCAAGATCACCAAAGGGAACGTGACCATCAAGGTGAGGGCGGGGCCTGCCAAGGGCCACGTGTGTTTGGGAGGGCAACTGAGGCACCTGGGAAGTGCCAGCCGGGGGAGGGAGGAGTGGCGTCCTGCTGCTGGAAAACTGGGAAATGGGAACTGAAGATGTGAACTGGAGAGAGATAGAGGAGAGAGGGAAACCAGGAATGGGGAAGGAGGTGTGACCTTAGGCTGGGGGAGACTGGGGAAGCTTGGAACCCAGTGGCTTTCAGTTGCCTGTCTGCTCCTGAGGCCACCTTCTTCCCACCCTCTTCTCACTCAGCTCTGGGACATTGGGGGACAGCCCCGTTTCCGAAGCATGTGGGAGCGCTACTGCAGGGGAGTGAGCGCCATCGTGTAAGTAGGGTCTCTCACCCTCCACCTCCCACCCCGCCCCACCCCTGCCTGCAGGCCGGCACACGTCTCTGTTAATGCCTGCTGCCTGGATGTGGCCTGCTTTTATTTTGCATGCTGTTTATTTGAGAATACATAGATTCATCTGTCCCTCTGTCTGTCTGTCCGTCTGTCCTGGGCCATAGCACCCAATTACAGAGCTGGCCAGCCAGGCCTGCTGTGTCCCCCCAACTCAAATCACCAAGTCTTGAATTTTGGGTGGTTTTAAATGATTACTTCCCTTGCCTGTTAATTTTATCCAGACAGGGGATGTAACCTGGTCTGAAAGCTCTAGCATATATAAGGCTCTGGATTCAACTCCAGACACACATGCGCATACACATGTGCACATACACACAGGTAAAAACAATGTATGCCCAGTTTAGCTTCCTTAATAGAATAAACAATGTTTTGTCTTTTTGTTTTTTGAGACAGAATCTAACTATGTAGACCCAGACTGGCCTAGATCTCACTATAAATACCATGCTGGCCTCTAACTTACAGATTTCCCCTTCTCAAGTGCTAGGATTAAATGCACACATACCATGCCCAGTTTAAACCTAATTTTTATTTTTATTTTTGGGTTTTTTTATTTGTATATTTTGTTTTGTTTTGTTTTGTTTTGTTTTGTTTTTGAGACAGGGTTTTTCTGTGCAGTCTTGGCTGTCTTGGAACTCAACTCTGTAGACCAGGCTGGTCTTGAACTCACAGAGTTCACCTATCGCTGCCTCCTGACCAGCTTAAGCCTGAGTTTTAAACAAACATTGTAGCCTGGTAGGTGGCGCATGCCTTTAATCCCAGCACTTAGGAGGCAGAGGTAAGCAGATATCTTGAACTGGAGGCTAGCCTGAAAGAAAGAAAATAGCTTCATACTCTGTCCCTTGGGAGGGAACTCTTTGATTTTTCTACTCTGGACCTATCTAGGCTTTCTAGGCTTTCTATGAAAATGTAAATGGGTCACTTTGGACCAAACTCACAGCTAACCCTACGGGCCCTAGTTCCACAGAGGACAGAAGCCTGCAGTGCTTTGCACCTATGTTTGGGAACGTGTTCTCTGAGTCAGACCAGGGTGGTCCATTTCTCCAGAGGCGACCAGGCTGGAACTGGAGGCCTTCTTCCCCTCAGCAGCTCCTCTTCCTGCCCGCCCAACCCATGGTGTCCACATGCTGTCCCCTGCCTGCCTTCCCCAGGTATATGGTGGATGCCGCAGATCAGGAGAAGATCGAGGCCTCCAAGAATGAGCTCCACAACTTGCTCGACAAGCCACAGCTGCAAGGCATCCCGGTGAGCTGGAGAAGGAGTGGGTGGGAAAGGGAGCTGGTCAGAAATCACCGGGGGCAAGAGAAAGCTCCGTGCTGTGGAGGTACCCTTGCCCTAACTCTCCTCGGCTTCCTTCGTGTATAGGTCTTAGTCCTCGGGAACAAGCGAGACCTCGCCGGAGCGCTAGATGAGAAGGAACTAATCGAGAAAATGTGAGCTGAGTGGCCTTTCTTTGTGTGTTTCAGCTCCCCAAATTCCCCAGCAGCCGAACGCTTCTGGGCTGGGCTTGTTGCTATTCTCAATGTTCACCACATGGTGGCAGCAGAACACATCTTTTCCAGGAGCCTCGCCCTCTTGTCGCCCCTTTCACTGAGAAAAACACCCTGCCCTCCCCTGGCCCGTACCCTGTAACTGCTCCAGCCTCCGCAGACTCCTCTCTGGTCTTCCCGCAGGAACCTGTCTGCTATCCAGGACCGAGAGATCTGCTGCTACTCCATCTCCTGCAAGGAGAAGGACAATATAGGTGCGTGGCTTTGAGAAGTTGCTGGCACTCTGCCAGGAGTGGCAGTGCAGAAAGGAGAGATACTTCTGATGTGGTTTCTGGGACGTTCCTACCCTGCCACTTTGTCCTGTGTGCAGCAGGCAGCTAGGAGACCCAATTCTGTGTATTATCACAGCCATGCCCCTCAGAGGGAGTCACCTGCTCCCTCTTCCACTTCGGAGATTGGTTAGACCAGGTCTTCCAGGCTTTTCTTTGCTTGTCATAGCTTTGTGTCTTTCCTTCGCTAGCTTGGAGCTGTTGGGTGGGGGTCACAGCTCTAGGCTTGATCCTGGCTGCAATTACAGGAACATGGCTTAGCTGTTTATACCTCCCAAACCTTTTCACACAGGGAGGCCTTACAACTTTCTCTCTTGTCTCCCTTCAGACATCACCCTACAGTGGCTTATTCAACACTCAAAGTCACGGAGAAGCTGAGACTGTGGCTCTTCTTCTGACCAGGGACCACAGTCACCTAACCTGAAGCCGAGCTCCCCGCCCACCTGGTTGTCTCCCCCTAAGCCCACTCCTCCTCACCCAGTGTGGGGAGGGCCCTCTGGGGCTCCTAGAGCCCTGTTCTGCTGAGGTTTCAACTCCTGTTTTTATTGTAAGATAATTGACCTCTCCCCAAGTCTGGTCCCCTAACCTCTCTCCCTTGCTCTCTTTGTTCCTTCAGCTACCCCACCCACTTCCCTCCCCCTCAACAGCCCTGCCCCGCTCACCCCCAAAAGCCCTGTCCTTACTCTCTGCCCCCCCTCCTCTTCCCTTTTCAACACTCTGTTATTGTCCTGTGTGTACAGTATATATATGTATATATATTTTAATTTTTTAATTTAAGCAAAGACTAAGATCAACCATTTGATGCTGCAGGGGCCAATCAGGACCTGGGAGGGGCAAACTGGAAGGACAGAAAGAGATGCAGGGTCGACCAGGGGCAAATTCAGATGCAAAAGAGTGGAGGCTGCCACTTGGGGCAGGAACCAGCCTAGCCACTGGTGGTTGTCCCCATGTCCTGTAGTGTCTCTGTCTCCCAGTGGATGACCTGAATAGGAAGGCCAGCAGGAGCCTGCTTCTCTGTCCCCAGCCTTGACAGGGCCACCAGGTACAACCAGGTCTGAGTGGGAGGACCAGGGTCCACACCGTCCCAGCAGCCTCCACCCTCGCTGTTCCTGGCCCCAGGTCCTGCCTCTACCCAGGGTCCCCACCTCCACGGCCCATCTCATTTTCTGTTCCCATTTCACAGAGTTGTACAAGGAGAGAACTCAGCATGGGGGGCGTTGGTTCTTCGGTTTGGTTGGTTTGTTTGTTTAATTTAATAATTTGTAAAGTGACGCTCGCAGTCCTTTTTACACTTTTCAGCTCATATTTAACCTCTGTTTGGAAAGAAATGATCCTCGTAACTGTACTTTTTTTTTTTTTGCCTCCTAATAATGACAACAATAAATTACCAATTTTGTGTTGGGGGGTGTGTATGGTGCCAGTTGTTTCCCGCAGATGTCGCTGACCAGCTTGTAACGCTCAGGGACACAAGCACCCCCACACATTCACAGGGATGGCCACAGGGTGCCACACCCACGGGGAACGCGTACGCACACTCACTGGAAACTACAATGGCCCTACAATGGCCCGTCACAAGTGCTCACAAGGGAACAGCCTCCCACCTGCGTGTCTGGGCCCTGCTGGTTGCCTGCTTCTCATTCTCACGTACGTACGCTGACAGCTGCCAAGTGGCGCTAGGCCGGTCTGTTAGAGGAGCTGACCAGACTCGGGCCTTTCGTGGGGCATTCAAACGGGATTGCTCTTCTTCATAGGCACTTCAGTCCTGCTTGTTCCCATATAGCCAAAGTGGAGCCAGAACCAGAGTTCGGCATCCACTCTTCACATCCAGTCCCCTGCACCAGAGCTCAGCATCCACTCCTTACGTCCAGTCCCCAGCAGGAAGAAGTCAGACATCCTCAGGGGTATACTGAGCCTCCAGAGTCTCCTTTGTTATCCCAACTGCCCATACTATTGTTCTTTTGGAATGGGCCCATCACTCACTGGGTAGAATTCCTACCCTGCCTGTGTAGCTGGAGCTCACAGCCTCTGTTCCTGCGAGCCTTCCTTGATTTAATGTGACTCCAACCGTATCTAGTTTTATACTAACCCCCAATCTCTTGGACACTCCACCCCCCTGTTGTTCTCCCTCCCCTTCACCTGGAAATAGAGTCTGGAATAGTCCTGTGAAGAATACCCCATCTCTTCACCCTGCATCTGCAGGAAGAAACAGCCACATTCGTTCTTGGTTTGTGAGAGAATTTGGGCGAGGACACTACCCAGCCAAGAATATATCCAGCCTTGAAGAGGATCTCCTATTGCTGGGCAGATTTGAAGAAAGGGTCTGGGGATTTAGTTCAGTGGCAGAGTGCTGATCTAGTGTACAGTAGACCAGGCCCTGGCTTCCATTGACTGCGTGGGGGGAAAAAAGGTTTGAGGAAAAACCGGATGGAGTTCGCCACCAGCTAAATGATTCTCAGGAGCTTCCCAACCCCCTATGATTATAAGATGTGACCCTTAGTTAAGAAGGATGATGGGCCCAGGCTGTCTTTTGCCTTGCCTGCTTCAAGGTAGTTGTGCTCGTATGCCTGTATCTGGGAGAGAATCCTTGTTCTCCGCCATTGGGATGTTTCAGCAGAGCTGCCTCTTGGGTCCCGTGTTCTCCAGATTTGATGTGATGAGAGAAGATGAGCCAGTTTTCACTCCATGCAAAAATCATTGCCCTGCACAGTGAGCTCATACAACAGATATGCAGCAGGGCCTAAACAACCTGTTTTTGAGTAAGGAATAAACTACGGATAGTATGTATGTAAACCATCATGATAGTATGTATGTAAACCATCATGGTAGTATGTATATAAACCATCATG
>NW_021604603.1:4578861-4611426 GCF_004785775.1 Grammomys surdaster
TAAACCATCATGGTAGTATGTATATAAACCATCATGGTAGTATGTATATAAACCATCATGGTAGTATGTATATAAACCATCATGGTAGTATGTATATAAACCATGTCCTCTGAGGGCAAAAGTGGATGGAATTAATACCTGGCCAAGGGGCTGGAGAGGTGGCTCAGAGTTTAAGAGCATGTATTGCTCTTGCAGAGGACACAGGACTGGTTGCTAGGACACGTGACTTCTGACCTCTGCAGGTACTGTGTCCATGTGCACATACTCTACACACATACACATGATTAAAGATACCTGCCAAGTCCCCTCCATGTTGCTAGAGATTTGAATCCCGAAAGGCACTGAGCTTTGCTCTATGCCAGGTGCTTAACATACCATCTCCCAGCCCCCTTTGCAACAATGGAGGTGGATCCAGGGCCTGCAGCAGTCTCTACCACTGAGCTACATACAGCTCCGCCCATCATAGGATGCATCTGGCCTCGTTTAATGACCATAGGCCTCTGTAAAGGAGAGATCGTTCTGGTTCCCAGAGTGAGAAGCTGAGACTGAGCTTGAATCAGGTATACTCGGGACCCGGGGTAAAAAAGATGGGACAGAACGAAGATAACCCATGGGGGATGTCAGGGGACACCTCACCCCTGACATTAGGCTCCACTGAGGACTGGTCCCCACTCTGGATGTCATCATCTCTTTCGGAGCATCACAGTTCAAATCTACTGCCCACCCTTGAGCAACAACCCCACCCCTGAAGCCTGGGACCCCTGAACAACAAATCCCACATTGTTCCTTAGCTGGCTCAGGCTGGAAGGATAGTGGCTCTTTCCCAAGACTGGCTGGCCTGCTGACTAGTTTTGCAAGCCATTCACGTTGGCAGGCTTGGAAGGTGGCAGCCGGGCAGGGTCTAGGAGACACCATGTCCCCCTCCTTCAGCTCTGGGCCAGCCAGCAGGCAGGAGGGAGGTCCAGAGTGTGCCCTTTGTGGAAGAGGCCACCAAACAGGATGCTGAACCCACCCCTACTCCACCCCCAGCCTTCCACCCTCAATCCTTTCTCTGCCCCCGACTTCACCTCAGTTCACCCGGCCCATTCCCTCCTCCCTTAAGCACCATCGGTGTGTGCAGGGCTGGGGTAGAGAGAAGATAGAAGAGAACACATCCTTGCTGGTTCTGTTCAGAGACATGGACCCATCTTTGCCCCCGTCCTACTACCCACACACTCAAAGTTCCTAAACACAAAGCCGGAGACTTTGGTCACTGTAGCAACAGGTCTGCCGAGAAATGGGTGGGTGTCATTCTCCAACACAAAGGGTGCGTATGGCAGCTCCATCACTTAGCAACAGCCTCCCTCTCTTGGCCAGCGTCTCTGGCCCTGGGGAAGGGGGGGGGGGTGTCAGGGAGTGAGACCAAGGCTGTTCAGATTCCGAGTGGGGGGAGGGAGACGGGCACTGGGAGGGCCATGGCCCAGGGGTATGGGTGACTGAACACAGAATGGAGCTGGGCTGCCCATGACTCTGTGCCCTTGAGGACCTGTGCTAGCAAAGGTTCTAGATTGGCCCGATGAGCAAGAGCCTGTGGATCCCAGAGCTGAGCTCCAGAGCAAGCTGGATGTGTGGGAAAGGAATGCCGGTGGCCCAGGCTGAGCTTCATTCTGGCTGATAGCCCAGCAGAAAGAAGGGGGTCTTTAGAAGTGCCTGGGGTGGGGGGGAGCTGGGGGAAATGACTTCGAGGGCAGGAACCAGTAGGAGAAGCTACTGGGTCTACTGGGCCCTACTGTAGAGTGCTGCTAGGAAGGGTGATATGGTGGGGGCGGTGGGGGCCGTAGGGTGGGTGGGGGAAGGCAGCTGGGCCATCTACGAGGCAAACAGTCCATTCTAAGAAGCCGAACAAGAGTTACTGTTAGCGTGGGGGAGGTGGGGAAGCTGTGTGGCTCACGGAAGGAAGGCCTCTGGATTTCCTCAAATGGGGGCTTTGTGGAGAGGGTGAACGGAGGCGGGGGCTCCAGGGACAAGTGGGCTGGCTTCCCAGGGGCATCTGGGTTTAGCTGTGGATAAAGGTTTAGTGCCCGGTTCCTGAAGCCTCCCCTCCTCCCTGTCCCTTAAAGCTATAACATTCTTAGAGCCCCTCCCCCAAGGCAGAACAACTATAAGCCCAGGCTAAGGGGACTGCCCCGCCCCAGAAAAAGCTCTGCTACATGTCAGACACTACCATTCGTGGACAAGGAAGTTCTGTGGGCACAGGACTGTGGTACCTACTTTATTGGTTTTCCAGAATGGCCTTCTACAGGAAAGCACCTAACAGGAGGCAGGGGTCAGGCAATGCAACTGCGGTTCCTCTGAGAACGGAAGGCAGCAGAACTGAGAAAAAAAACTCTGGGGAAAGGGAAGAGACATCCAGGGCTAAGACAGACAGACCCACTTTAGAAAATGGAGTCCTGGGCTTGGTTAGGTTAGCCCTCTAGAAGTCTCTGGTCCAGGATGGCGGCTAGGTAGGAGTAGAGAAATTATGTTGGAGCTCAACATATGATCCATCATGATGATGGAGGGGCTCAGCCGGTAGTCAGATCCTAAGACCAAAGGGAGAACGGGAAAAGGCCAAGCCCTGGCTCTAGGGCGGCCAGATTGAGATTCTGGGCAACTCTAATGACCTAGACAAATCTCCACCTACAAGTGGGAAGGACAAGGCTGGCGGGTCCCTTGGAGGATAAGAACAGCATTGTTTGTAGATGGAGCTTCGAAAAGCCGAGACTTTGACAAAATGAGCCAAGTCCATCTCTAAACAGCAAGATGAGAGAGAGGTCAGAGACCGCGTGTCAAAGAATCAGCAGACCATGATGGATCGGGATGGCACCCCTCCCCCACCGGCTCTGCGCCTGCTCCCGCTCCCTCTTAGACTCAGCAAGGGGTGCCCAGGGGCAGGAGTGGGGGCGACTCCCTGGGCTTGTGGAAGTAGATGGAGGAGGACACTTCGGCCTTAAGCTTGCTGTCCGCGCTGACTGTGGCTGAGGAGTCTGAGGCCCCGCCGCACTCTTCGCAGCAGCAGCAGCAGCAGCAATCCAGAAAGGCCTGGCCCAGAGGCCTGCAGATGCACAGGAGGAGCACAGGGGTGATAGCGCCCTTGAAGAATGTGGAGAACTGATTGATGAGGCCCAGAAGGTCCAGGGTCTGCCGCGTGAGCTCGGTGGAGAGGTAAGCCACCACGATATTGCAGACGTTCTCAGGGAGCGTACAGAAGGCATAGACCACCGTCAGGCCCACCACGGTGCTGTTGAGCTGGCTCTCACACTGCTCATGTCTGCCCGCTCTACACTCAGGCTTCCTGCCCGGTGGGCCCCGCACCCGCCACGTCACCAGCTGACAGGTGACAGTGAAGAGGATGGGCAGACAGAAGTAGCAACCAAAATACCACCACATGCGGGCGTTCTGGTAGGTCATCACCAGCGAATAGAGGGATTCAGGCAGGTCGGCTGAAGGTTTCATGATACATGAGTCCACGGTTCCCACAGTGGGGGCCGGCTCTTGGGCCAGCTGCCACAGCAGGAGTTCGGGCACAGCCAGCATCATGGAGCCCACCCAAATAACAGCCAGTTTAGCCAGGATCGATTGGCATCGTTCAATGGGCCTCACCTTTGGCAGGGTGCTGGTGGCCACATGGAATCGGTCTATGCCCAGGGCACAGAGACTGAAGGTTGTGACCCCCAGAGAGGAGACCTGTGAACGAGGATGTGGAAGAGAGAGTGTTCAGTTGAATGATTCCAGGACCAACGATGTTCTGGTCCAGGCTGAATAGGAACGTGGGTTACACATGAACAGAGAACAGTAGTCATGACAGTAACTGCTACTGGTGAAGCATTTTCTATCCACCCAGCACTCCCTATATGTCACAAACTCTCAGTTGTGTCCCTGCCTAGTGTCGACACACACACAGTGTGATCCTAGCACTCCAATGCACCATCATACAGAGAAGAAACAGAAGCACAGGCAGAGAAAGTGACTTGTCCACAACCACACAGGTGGTGAACGGAGAAACTGAGGGAGGTAGGTATTTCTTCTTCCTTTTTCCACTTCCCAAGCTAGGGAGTGATAGACCTACCTCCCACACACCCTGGTGTCCCTCAAACACTGGAAGTCACTTCTAAGGAAGAACCAGGACAAAGACATAGAAACTCTGGGCTTAGCCTGGAGGTGACAGCATGTGCCTACCTTGGCCATACAAAAAAGTTTAAGGCTAGCCTGGGATATATGAGACTCTGTCTCAAAATAGATGGAATGAAAGAAAGGAGGGAGGGAAAGAACAAACCGAGAATGAAAGAATAAATTCAGTGGTGGCGCACACCTTTAATCCCAGCAGAAGCAGAGGCAGAAGCAGAAGGATTTCCCTGTGTAGCCCTGGCTGTCCTGGAACTCACTCTGTAGACCAGGCTGGCCTCGAACTCAGAAATCCACCTGCCTCTGCCTCCCGAGTCCTGGGATTAAAGGCATGCGCCACCACTGCCCGGCTCGAATTTAAAAAAGAAAATAATAATAATAATGAATGGACAAATTTTGGATTTTTCACAGGTCTTTCTACTTTCGGTACCTTCTCATATGAGACCATTGAATTAAGTGCCAGAGAACGCGGCCTGTCTCTGTTGCTTTCACCTGCCCGCACTGTCCTAAGCAGTCCAACATGGCGGGAGCAGCTCCTGGAGAGCGGCCTGCGTTCTCACTATCCCTACACACTGTTTATCCCGCAGCAAACAGGAAAATAACCCTGTTGAGCCAAGAGGAAGAAGCCAGAGCAACAGGGAAAGAAACCCCAGCTAGCGAGAGGAAAGCCCCCTGAGCTGCTAGCTGACGGCTCCCACTGGGGGGTTGTGCTCCCTCTCCCTCCTTCTCTGGCTGGGGCAACACAATCCAGGGCTTATTTGCACTGCCACCAAGTGTCCTTTGTAAGAACCCCAACCCCCTCTCTTGGCAGGGGAGCCTGGGCCTGCCGAGGAGCAGCCTCCAGCCTCCGGTGGCAAAACAGCGTTCTCTCTTTTCCTCTACAGCTCAGAAACGGTTCCAAATCTTACCAAGGGGCCATCCTGAGGTCTTCCCTACGGGACATTTCTGGGCAGCAACAGAGGCTAACAGCCACACGCAGGGGCTGCTGTGTGCTTGCCTTCTTCCCTCTTCTCCTTACGCCAAGCCCAAATAAAAGGCACCATAGGCTAAACTGATTCTAAGTATTTCCAGGATGCTACTCATTTTAATCCTTCAAGAATCAGGACTAAGCAGGAAGTGAGTGACACACACCTGAAAAGCTAGCACGCTGGAGGTAGAAGGAAGAGGAGGAGGAGGAGGTCAAGGCCATCCTCCATTATTGTAAATGTGGAGCCAAGGGGGGCAATGGGACACGGGGGGGGGAGAGACAGAGAGAGAGAGAGAGAGAGAGAGAGAGAGATATTTGACCCTAAACTAACTGGGTGTGATGTTTATTTATGCCTGTCACCCCAGCACTGAGAAGCTGAGACTGAGCAATCAAGAGTTCAAGATCGTCTTTAGCAACATAGCAAGTTTGAAGCCCGACTGGGTTACATAAGACCACATCTAAAAAATAAAATAATAATAATTATTATTAATATATAATATTATATTATTATCATCATTATTATTGGGGCTGGTTACATGGCTATTCAGACCTATAAAACCTCACCTAATTGGGTGGCTAAGCCAAAAAAAGAAATTCAAGGCCTATCTAGACTACAGAGTGAGCCCAAGGCCAAGAGAGAAATCAGTCGTGATGCTATAGCTCAGTAGTGGTGGCTTCTGACCTAGCATGCACAAGGCCTTCAGTTCAATATCCCAGGTTAAGAGGGGGACAGCAGTGGGCTGGAAGTATAACTCAGCAGAATGTTTGCCTCTATGAAAAGTCCTGGGTTCAACTCTAACAAGAAAAATAGTTGCCAGACATGGTGGCACACAGCTACAATCCAACCCTTAGGATGCAGAGGTAGAAGATTGCCATTAGCTTGAGTCTGAGCTACAGCTGTAGTTAAGTACCAGGTCTGCCAGGGTTACAGTGGAAGACCCTGTCTCAAAACAGCAGCAGCAATAACAAAAAGCTTTGGGGCTTGAAGTGTACATGTTTAGAATGTATGAAGCCCTTAAGTTTATCCCCAACTCATTCAAATAATTATCAACCTCGATGAGAACACTGAGGTTTAGGCAGGTTAAATAACTTACCAAGGTCACTTGGCCAGCAGTGGGAAAAGAGCCCAGTTTCTAGTATAATTCAATTCCAAAGCACAGTGATGCACTTATTCCCAAACTCAGGAGACAGAGGCAGGAGGAAGATCTCCATGAGTTAGAGACCAACCTGGTTTATACAGCAAGTTCTAAGTTAGCCAGGACTAACTGATGAAACAGGTCCTAACTAAAACAAAACAAAACAATACACACACATACACAAAGAGAGAGAGAGAGAGAGAGAGAGAGAGAGAGAGAGAGTTTGTGTACCTAAACAGCCACTTAGCTCACCTAGGCAATGAATGCCAGATGACAGGTAAGATGTAAAGGCCAATGGCATTCATGGTAGCTCATGCCTTTAATCTTAGCACTCTGAAGGAAGAGACAGGTAGATCTCAGTGAGTTTGAGGCTAGCTTGGTCTATACTCAGTGAGTTCAAGGCTAGAAAGAGGCACATAAACAAGACAGTCTATCGAACAACAAGATGAAAAGACTATGTTGAATTGTAGGATCACTTTAAAGCTGGGAGACCTTTGGACCACCAAATATATGGTCTCCATGTGTACAGGAAGTACAGGAAAAAAATCTCAACTTCGAAGCCTCAGATAGTAACCAATCTTGAAATAATCACTAATATAGAGCTGATTGGGTCTTTGAACTTGTGTCCACCTTATGGGGAGGTCATTATTCCCTTCATTACCCCACTTGTAGCCAAGGTTTATTAATTTTTAAATGTTTTTATTTTCCTTTTTATATTATGATTGTTTCTGTGTACACATATATACATATACTATGTATATGCCTGGAGCTTTGGATGATTGTGAGCCATTCATGTGGGTGCAAGGAACCAATCCCTGGTCCTCTAGAAGAGCAACCAGTGCTCTTAACCACTGAGCCATCTCTCCAGCTCCCTGTAGCCAGGATTTAAATTGCTGTTCCCACTAGATGTAGAGGTACATGCCTTTAGTCCCAGCACTTGGGAGGCAGAGGCAGGAGGTTTTCTGTGAGTTTGAGGCCGGTCTGGTCTACAGAGTGAGTTCCAGAACAGCCAGGACTACACAGAGAAACCCTGTCTTGAGAGAGAGAGAGAGAGAGAGAGAGAGAGAGAGAGAGAGAGAGAGAGACTGTTCTTCCCAAATGTAATAGTATGGTATAGGCCTGTAATTCCACCAATCAGGAGGCCTTTGTGAGTTTGATTGTAAACCAGCCTGGATGACAAAGTGAGACGCTATCTAAAGAAAAGGGAAAAATAAACTTGCCTGTGGTGAGTACATGCCTATAATCTCAACACTTTAGAATGGAGAGAGAGACAAATGGAACATAGGAATTCAAGGTCATCCTTGAACTTACTACATAGTAAATTTGAAGCTAGCCTGAGCCATAAGATGGACACACACACACTAAATTAATAAATAAGCAAAGAAAGAAATACTAGGCCGAGGCAAAGAATCACTGTAAATTTGAGGCCAGCTTGGTCTACACAGTGAGTTCCACAGCAGCTTGAACTACAGAGTGAAATCTTGTCTTTAAAAAAATAAAAAGGATGGCCGGGCAGTGGTGGCACATGCCTTTAATCCCAGCACTTGGGAGGCAGAGGCAGGCGGATTTCTGAGTTCGAGGCCAGCCTGGTCTACAGAGTGAGTTCCAGGACAGCCAGGGCTACACAGAGAAACCCTGTCTTGAAAGAAAAAAAAAAAAAAGGATGAGGCAGGGAGAAGGGGGGAGGGAGAATTTAAAAGTCAGAAATAAGGAATGAAAGCAAAGGAAAGCTGGCCACTGTTTGGTGCTGTCATTGGTAGAACAGCCTTCACACATGGATAGATGTGTGCAGTGATTTGATTAAGCTGTCTCCCTGTGTTCTACACAGTCATTCTCACCCATGTGCTTATCCTAACACGGAAGTCCCCATCCAAGTGTGCTCAGCAGTACACTTCAGATTATAGAGCAAACCAGCTAGAAGGGCCATCTGGTCTACCCTCCATGCTTGCTAGCTAACGAAGCAGGGGAAGAGATGAGATATGTCCAGAGACAAGCAAAATACAGAGATGGAGCTGACACTACTGTTTCTATAAGTACCCAGAAGTAGGGCTTGTCTCTCAGAGAGGCCTCAGGAGGACAGTAATGGATATGACCTTGAAGGAAGGTGACAATAATCTCAGTCAGTGAGGAAAGGAAGAAGGACATGTCCTGGCATTTGCATCCACAGGGAATGAACACAGATTCAACCCGGGGTGTTAGTAAGAAGTTGCTAGGATGTCAGGATACCAAAGGGTTAAAAATAGGAGCCATGGATACAAGGCAGGCAAGAGGTACAATAAAAGAAAAAGGAGGGTCCAAAGAGAATGGGCTTGGAGGAACCACCCATCTGAGACAGACAGCTCAGAAAAGGGGGAGTCCTCTGTGCAACTGCTCCTAAAGCAGAAGAAAAGATTGGTCCCAAGCCGGTGGTCTTGCACACCTGCCTGTTCATCTGGCTTGACTTGCTTTCCTGAGAGCTTCCAGAAGCCAGTATTGAGTTTGTCCCCACTCCCTGATAGGGCTTATCTCCTTCCCCAGTGACACAGAGAAAGCTAGGTGAATGGAAACCCCGGAGTGCTGGAATTATACACACCTACAGATCTGCTCTCAGAGTCTTCACAGACACTGCAACCCTTTCCTTGGTGTTAGCCTACAATTGGGCTATAGAAAGACATACTCACCTCCATGAAGGGCACCGCCCGGCAAGAAACATCCCCAAGTAGCCTCTGCTTGGTGATCTCATTGAAGATGACAATTGGGAGGCAGAAGAAGAGGACCAGGAAATCCCAGAGAGCCAGGCTGGCAAGGATAGAGTTCCAGGCACTCTTCAAGTAGTAGCTGTGCCACACAATGCACATGACAGACAGATTGCCCACGATACCCACAGCAAACACCACCAGAGCCAGGAGCATGACGGCATATGCACTGTAGGAGCTCTCCGTCACCGGATACAGGGGATTCTGAATCTGCAGCCTCTGGCTTGGTGTCCCGGTCAGGTTGGCCCTCAGCTCTTGTCCACTACCTGGGGTGGCCCCATCCTTGTCTGGGTTGGGGCTGGTGGCCACCAAAGGCTTGGTGGGCTGCAGGCCAGCTGGGTGGATGGGCTTGGGGTACTCAGCCCACTCCTCAGGTACATAGTGCTGTACCTCCTTGGGCCTCTCATCCTTGGTGCCTCTTCGGGGTCGACTCTGCTGCTCCTGAACCTTGGCTCTATGCTCACCCAAAGATGAGGTGGCAGTCCCAGAGACCCCACTCGACCCCAAAGCCAACACTACAGCAAGGGAGACAGCCAGGGGCCACAGCCACCGCATGGCCAGGAAAGCAGGGCACAGCTGCCTCAGAGAGGTGAGGGTGAGGGACCTAAGGGCTGTGTGGAATTAAGAGAGGCAGCTGGCAGCTGGGTCCGCCTCCAGTCAGGCGTCTGGCGTGGATGGCCCTTCCTCCCACCCTGTTGGCCATGGTCTGGCCAGGGCCCTCTGCTGGACACTGAGCTGTCTGTGCTAGCCGCACACATTGCATTCCCTACTGCATCCCTTCTCAGGCTCTAAGACCACAGCAGGACAGATTTAGGAGCCCTCAGAGCTACCTGCTCCAACCACTGCTCCCGGGGAAATGAGGTTTGCAGGTGATGTAGAGGCAGACAATAATTGGACCATATGTCTCCCAGTTCTACCCAATTCTAAGGCAGATCCTACATTCAAAACAGAATCATAGGCTGGGTATGGTGACTATGGCCTGTAATCCCTGCCCTTGGGAGGTTGAGACAGGGACAGAGTTCAAGGTCACCTTAGGCTACATAGCAAGATTCTGTTTTTGCTTTGTTTTTTTAAAAAAAAAAAAAATGCCAAGGTCAAAACTTGAATTATAATAATTGCAATTGCCAAAACTATTGGATATATAGCTAGGTGTACCATTCAGCTGGGGTTTGTTTGTTTGTTTGTTTGTTTGTTTTAAAGACAGGGTCTCTGTGTAGCCCTGGCTGTTCTGAAACTCACTCTATAAACCAGGCTGTCATTGAACTCAGAAATCCACCTGCCTCTGCCTCCTGAGTGCTGGGATTAAAGGTGTGTGCCACCAATATCCGTCAGCCAGGTTCTTGATGGTTCTTAACATGTTTGGTGGGGAAGTTCTGTTGTGATCCATTTCTCAAGTTCAAAATTTTAGTCTTAATAACTATGTAGTTGACACAGGTAGAGCCAAGCTCAAACATGGAGCTGAGTCCATAGCCTTTTAACTCAATGCTGGTCTCAACAGGCAAGAACCCATTCCTTGCCCCCATCCACACAAACTCCCAAAGGAAAGCAGCAACAAGCAAAAATTCAAAATGCCACACTCTAGGGTGGGGGCATGTCTTAGTGTGTACTTACCTAGCATGTTTGAGGCCCTGGGTTTCATCGCCAGCGCTGGAACTACAAAAAAATAAAAAAAATTAAAAAATAATGAAAATAAAATCGAGTTAAATTTATGAAAGTGTAGTCGAAAGAAAGGAAATAGACATGCAAATCAATAATAATCACACCTGGGCATGGTAGATACTGTGAAAGGGAGGGTCAAGGTACAGGGCAGAGTCCGGGAAGCCTAGGGCTGTCTGGAAGACTGGAAGTTCTCCAAAACAAGATGACTTTTGAAATGAAGCCTTAAAGGCTCCAGAGAGAAGGACAGAAAGATGCTCCAGGCAGAAGATACAGCAGAACACACAAAGGCAGGGTCCTGAAAGTGGGTGGTGTTCCTGCCAAACAGCAATAATGTGCAGGAGGCTGGGGTGCTAGGGAAATGGAGAGGAGAACAATGGGCTGGGGCAAGAAGTCACCAGATGAAGGAGCAAGAAGGTTTTTTATGCTAGACCTAGGAATTCAGACATTGTAATGCGCGCCTTTCATCCCAGCACTCAGGAAGCAGAGGCAGGCAGATCTCTGTGTTTACTCTGGTCTACGGGGTGAATTCCAGGACAACCACTGCCACACAGAGAAACCTTGACTCCAAAAGGAAACAAACAGATGTTATTCCAGAGGCAAGGGAGAATACTATATACTGTCACACAGAGGAGCATTCACTTGACCGGGTTACTCTCGAGGGGTCCAGGATGGACAAACAGCACAAAGCAGGTGAGATGTATTGTTTCCAGGAGACCTGGAAATACTGAGGGGCTCACTGCAGGGAGTGTGGGAGATACCAAGACTAAGGGAATGGGCTCTGTCTGTCCGTCTCTGCAGGACAGACCTGCTGGGTACCGGTGGGAATCTGTATGCCAGGGCAGTAGGATGTCCTTTTCTGTAGCTTAGGAGAACAGCCAAAGCAAACAGGATACAGGGCTGGCTGGGAGCTATTTACACAGTCCACTGGCAAGCATTAACTTAGCACTGCTACCAAGACTTTCAATCTGAAAGCAGCTTTCCCAGAAGACTTCCTGACCAGGAACCTTGCCACCCTACCCAGTAGGTCCCAACATGCTGTGTAAAACTAGGGGTTCCAGGAGAAAAAGAAAGGGGGGAGGAGACAAAGAGAAAGATAGGAGTGTCCATCCTCTGCTGAGGAGTCTTGGGGAGCTGCCAGAGCTCTGTCTGAAGTCTGGCATATCAGCCAGGAGCTCAGCTTCATCACCATGACCCAGATTATGTCATCAGAGAGAGGACGCTTGGGCACCACATCCTGTGTCCTCGGGAAACTTAAGAGAAGTGCCAAGACCCCACCCTGAGCATCACATGGTCCTCCGTGCTCAGAACCAACCAGGCTCTTCTAATCCTTCTGGAGAACTGCTGCAAGGACCTTCCCCAGAACCACTCTGGTCTTCTTGTCTTTCCCATGACATTAAGCTGCTGCCATTAAAACCCTCCGCCTTCTCCCTGCCTTATGCTGTAGCTAGTCGGGTGACAGGAAGTCAGCATTATTTGTACTGAGCATTCCCCAAGTACCAGGCTCTGTCCTAAACAGTCATGATTACCAATTAGCCTTCACATCATTACACAGGCTCAAAGAGATAAAGAAACCATCTCAAGGACACACAGCTAGTAAGTGACTGCAGAGATCTGAACGAAGGTTTATTTGACTCCCAACCCTAACCCTCTCCCCCCCCCGCCCCCCGTTCCTTTGTAGTTTGCAGAGCTGTAACAGCTCAGGGATGCTCCACACTAACCCTCTTACTTCTCAGACACGGAAACTGAAGACCTGTGAGGTCTAGTCCTGTGGCAACAGAGTCGTCAGTCACATCTCTACTTGCTTCACAGGCAGCTGCCTGACCCAATCAGTGGTTCTCAACCTGTGGGTCACCCCTTTAGGGTTGAACGATCCTTTCACGGGGGTCGCCTATGATCACTGGCAAACACAGATGTTCACACCGTGATTCATAACCACAGCAAAATTATAGTTATGAAGTAGCGATGGGATAGTTTTATGGTTGGTGGCAGTCAGCACAATGAGGAACTGTATTAAAGGGTCTCGGCACTAGGAAGTGGAGGACCACTAGGCTAGATCTTAACACGTGGCTGACCGAAGCAAGCCTTCGGACTCTGCTCTTCATTCCTACTCACACATACAGTCCATCCTGCTTGTACACACTAGACACTCCGCGAAGATGGCTCAGCGGGTAAGAGCACTGGCTGCTCTTCCAGAGGTCCTGAGTTCAATTCCCCACAGCCACATGGTGGCTCACAACCATCTGTAGTGGGATCTGATGCCCTCTTCTGGTGTGTCTGAAGACAGCTACAGTGTACTCATATATATTAAATAAATAAATAAATAAATAAATAAATAAATAAATAAATCTTAAAAAAAAAAGCCTGGGTGTGTTGGGGGCTAGAGAAATGGCTCAGTGGTGAAGAGCACTTGTTGCTCTTGCAAAGTACCTGGGTTCAATTCCCAGAACCCACATAATGGCTCAGAGTCCTCTGCAACCCAGTTCCAGGGACTCCATAAAGGCGTACATGTGATGCACACACACCATGCAAGGAAAGTATTCACACACACAAAGTAAATAGATCGTTTTTAAAAAGGTGTGGCTGTATATACCCATAACTCCAGTGCCATGGGGCAGAGATAGGAGGATGTCTGTGGCTCTCTGGAGCCAGGCTAGCCTCTGGTTTACTGAGAGACCTTATCTCCAAGGAAGAATGATGGAGCAGGACACCCCATGTTTTCCTCTGGGTTGGCGTACACAGGTGCACGTGCACATGAATACACACACGCACACACATGCATACACGGGATCTCCTTGCTGATCTCCATTAAGACAGCTGAAATACCAGAGGCCACTAGGTGGAACCAAATGCTCACAGTTGGAGACTAAGACCAGTCTTGAGCCTTGGTCCCTCCGGTCTCAGGCCTTAGCTATCCCACAGTACCCAAGTCCAGCCCACAGCTTTTGTGAGCTGCCAACAGATCTAATCCAAACACAGAGGGTAGTACCGTGTGCTCACTGCTACTCAACTCCTTCAGAGGGGCCTGCAAAGTGCTCTCAGCCCTTAGCTGCTTCTAGAAGCTTCTAGACTGGGCTAAGGAGCATTTGCTTGGAGAACCCCAGGCAGGCACAGAAGAGTTCCCAGCTCCTGTAAATGTCTCCCCTTGGGTCCCAGCTCCTGTGAATGTCTCCCCTTGGGTTTCCATGATCCCAGGAATTCCCCGAGCTTCCCCCTGGGAGTTTCCCCACTGGTGGCTAAGGATGTGCTACGTAGGTGAGAGGGAGGGAAGGAGGGAGGGAGAAAGAGGCTGGGGCTGTCCCTGGCAATGAAGTA
The DNA here is from genome assembly GCF_004785775.1 of Grammomys surdaster. Taxonomy (NCBI): domain Eukaryota; kingdom Metazoa; phylum Chordata; class Mammalia; order Rodentia; family Muridae; genus Grammomys; species Grammomys surdaster. Next base: position 4,592,814 of record NW_021604603.1, read on the forward strand.
GGTGAGGCCTCCTCAGCAAGGAAAATAATCCAAGTCTATAATTCACTGAGCAAACGCCATTACCTTGCACAAGACTCCCGGCTGCTCAGTAACTCAGGTGGTTAACCCTGCTTCAGCTTCTCACCTACAGCGTGGGGCAGCAGTGGGCTCCTGAGAAGTGAGGGGATCGGTGGAATACTGGGGGCAGTGTGTGACTCACTTTTTAAAAAAGGTTATTTATTTTATTTTATGTGTATGAGCATTTTGCCTGCCTGTGTATATATACATATGTATATGTGTATGTGTAATGATGTATGTATATATGCACACATAAATGTCTGTCTGTCTGTCTGTCTGTGTGCGTGCACCACGTGCATGCCTGGTATCATGAATCCTCCCTTGGAACTGGAGTTATAGATAGCTGTGAGCTGCCATGTGGGTGCTAGGAGTTGAACCCCAGGTCCTCTAGAGGAGCAGCCAGTGCTCCTAACCACTGAGCCATTTCTCCAGTCCCGTGTGACTCATCTTTTAAAATGCTAGCCACTAGCAAGAGAGAATTCACTTCTTCCCTCGGCAGACTTGTGAGAGAGGGTGCTAGTTATGATTTTCCTTTATCCTTTAACAGGGTTAGAAATCAAAGCAGAAAGGCAGGAGATGGCTAAAATCGAATATGACAGATTGTAACAGGGAGATTCTGTTTCGAGAAGCCAAATAAAGTAAAAATCAAAATAATAAATAAATAGATAAATAGCTAAAAGTTGCACATGTAGTTTATTTTACAATTTTTTGTTGAGCACCTACTGCGTGTTGGGCTTTGTCCTGGCTAAGAGCCATGGTGGGGCGCAGAGGATGCCCTGGTGAATTCACCTTTGAGCTGGATGTAAGAGTTCATGCCAGAACCAGGAGGCTCAGCCCAAGTCTGAAGCAGCCTGGACTGTGTAGCAAATTTCTGGCCGTCAAGGTACCCTGTCTCAAGAAGAAGAATAAAGAGGGAGGTTGGAGAGATGGCTCAAGGGTTAAGGATACTTATTTTCTGTTCAGGGGACCTAAGAGGATCACCGGTTAGTTCCCTGCACCTTCTTCCGGCGACTTACGATCATCAGTAACTCCAGTTCGAGGGGCTCTAGCGCCGTCTTCTGGTCTTTAAAGGCTCTGCACCCAGATACACAAGCACAAATGCACACATAGACACACAGATAATTAACAATAATAAATACGTTTTTCAAAATAAAAAGAGGGAGCATGAGAAGAGGATTTCACCTTCTTGCAAAGGATATGGCCACTGAAAAGCTGATTCCCGATAACACCCTAAAGTGTGGTGAAAGGCATGGAGGGAAAGGAAAAAGGCCTTGGGACCCAAAAGTTCGTGGGACCGCCCCACCTTTCACTTAATCTTTGACGAGAAGTAGAGGTGCCATCCTGGCTCTGAAGTCTCACAAGATGCTGTGACAGTAAGATGTGGTCAATGTGTGGTCTTTCATATATAAATGAAAAGGCTTAGCACTGGAATGTGGCTTAGAGGGAAAGTAATTATCCTGGAATGCACAAAGTCCCGGTTTCCCTCCCTAGCTTGCCAACATATAAATTTAAAAAATCAAAATTAGGCAAATTGGGGGTGGGGAGTTTCTGTTTTGGAGTGGGGAATTTTTGAGGTAGACTTTCACTATGTAGCCTTGTTGGACCTGGAACTCACTATGTAGACCAGGCTGACCTCAAACTCAGAGATCCACTACCTCAGCCTCCCATGCACTGGGATTAAAGGTGTGCACCACTATTCCTAGCTAAATTAAACACTTTATTTTTTTTTATTTTTTTAAAGATTTATTTATTTATTTATTTATTTATTTTATGTATTCACCATTGCTCTCTTCAGACACACCAGAAGAGGGCATCAGATCCCATTAAAGATGGTTGTGAGCCACCATGTGGTTGCTGGGACTTGAACTCAGGACCTCTGGAAGAGCAGTCAGTGCTCTTAACTGCTGAGCCTTCTCTCCAGCCCTAAATACAACTTTAAATGGTAAGCCTTCTGTGAAGATGAAAGCCAGTACTTATCAAAATATGGAGGGACAGAAACACCTGGCAATTTGCATGCAATATGCATTTCCACGCCTCTCACTCAGCCCCTGTAGTCCCACATTGCAAGGGTGGGACCAGAGAGGCCAACCAGGGGATTCTGATGTTCTGATGCAAGCTGGAGCTCAAAATACTCTATGTTAGTATTCTTATTGTAGGCCTCAGTAGGTGCATTGGTCCTAGAAGAACCCAGACAATAGAGTTACGTGGCCCACATCCTATCTGGGTCCTCAGTGCCTGGCATTCAGTAGATACTTAAAATGTCTAAGAGGACACATGAGGCAGAGTATCAGATAAAGGTGCTTGCCTCTAAGTCCCACAACCTGAGTTTTATTCCTGGGACCTACTTGGGAGAAGGAGAAAACTAATTCCTAACCGTTGTCAGGTGATCGCCACACTCCACCGATGCACATGTGCCTATAGGCAAATCATGTACACAGATTAATAAAACACAATTAAAATTTTTCCAAAGCAAGTATTTATTGGGGGGCTGGAATATTGCTCAAATGGTAGTGTTTGCCTAGGATGCATGTTGCCTTCTATGCTCAACTTAAAAAACAAAAACAAAAAACAAAACAAAAAAAACCTAACCAGGTGTGGTTACAAAAGACCTAATCCCAACAGCTGGGAGACAGAGTCGAAGGTCATTCTCAGCCTCAGAGCATGTTAAAGATCAGCCTTAAAGACATGAAACTGGGTTTCGTCGTTGCTTTACTTTACGTGTGTGTGTGTGTGTGTGTGCGCGCGTGTGTGTGTGTGTACTGCACATGTATGCCCAAATAGGCCTGAAGAGGCCATCAGCTCCCTTGGAGCTGGAGTTTAAGCAATTGTAGCCATGTGATGTAGGTGCTAGAAACCAGACCTGGGTTCTTTGCAAGAGAAGCAAATATTCTCTTTGCTTGTTTCTTTTGTTTTGCTTTGTTTCGAAACAAGGTCTAACTTTGGAGAGCAGGCTGCCCTGTAACTCTCAAAGATCCACTTGCCTCTGCCTCCCAAGTGCTGCAGTTAAAGGCATGTGCTATTAGACCCAGCCAGCAAGTGCTTTTAAAAGCTGAGCCATCTCTCCAGCCCTGAAACTCTGTTTTAAAAATCTCTAAAGGAGCTGGAGAGGTGGCACCCACATGGTTAGTCACAACTAAATGGCTGAACATTTGTTCACATAAAATAAAAATAAAGGTTAAAAAAGTTAAATTAAAAGTATAAACTAGGCCGGGCGGTGGTGGCGCACGCCTTTAATCCCAGCACTTGGGAGGCAGAGGCAGGTGGATTTCTGAGTTTGAGCGTTCGAGGCTAGCCTGGTCTACAGAGTGAGTTCCAGGACAGCCAGGGCTACTCAGAGAAACCCTGCCTCGAAAAACCAATATATATATATATATTATATATACTAAAAACAAAAGTTTTTTGAATGTACATCATGTACCAGACACAGACACATGGTTACTTTTGCCGGCTAGATTTTTTTTTTTCTTTTCACTTTGATACAAGCCATGGTCATCAGGGAAGAAGGAACCTCAACTGAGAAAAAGCTTCCATCATGTTGGCTTGTATGCAGGACTGCAGGGCATTTTTTTGATGGATAGTTGACATGGGAAGACCCAGCCCTGTGGCAGTGTCACTCCTGGGCAGGTGGCCCCAGATGCTATAAAAAAGACAAACTGAGCAAGCCATGGGAGCAAACTAGTAAGTCGTGTTCCCTACGTCTTCTGTTTCAGTTCCTGCCTCTAAGCTCCTGCTTGAGTTCAGGCCCTGCCTCCCCTCAGTAACAGACTATGATGTGGAACTGTAAGTCAAACAATCCCTTTCCTCCCCTCATCACTTTTGGTCACAGTGTTTTATCATAGCAACAAAAACCAAATTGAGGCACTACTCAGAAGTATCTGTTCCTGGGATGGAAACGTAGCTCGGCTTTGTCAGGGCTGGAAGGGGCAGAGGCGCGTCTCTCCATGTCTGCAAAGGCCTGTGTGGGATTCTTGAACTCAGGTCCCTCCAAGGGTCCTGTAGAGGCTCGATTCTGATTGTGCAGCTGTGGGGTAGGTGGAGATAGTGAAATAAAAATATCAGCTGAGCCAACAGCAGACAGAGCTCAGTGATTATCCAGCATCTATAAGGCTTTACTGCATTCACTACTCAGTGCTGGGGGAAAATAATCTTTCTATGTAAGGTAGGTAAGATGGCACAAGTCTTAGTGCCAGCAGTTAGGCAGCGGATACAAGATGATCAAAGTTCAAAGTCATCCTCAAATATATACCAAGTGCCAGGCCAGCCTGATTAGACGCCCTGACCAAGGCAACTCATAAAACAAAACCATTTGTTTGAGGCTGGCTTATACTCACAGAGGTTTAGTCTATTTTCTTTTTTTTTTTTTTTTTTTTGAGACATGGTTTCTCTGTGTAGCCCTGGCTGTCCTGGAACTCACTCTGTACACCAGGCTAGCCTCGAACTCTCGAACTCAGAAATCCACCTGCCTCTGCCTCCCAGGTGCTGGGATTAAAGGTGTGCGCCACCACCGCCCGGCGGTTTAGTCTATTTTCATCATGGCGGGAAGCATGGCAGCACGCAAAATAGATGAGAGTTCTACATCTAGATCCACAGGCAGAAGGAAAGGTGTTACACTAGGCCTGGCTTGGGCTTTATGAAATCTTTTGGGGCCAGAGAGATGGCTCAGTGGTTAAGAGCACTCACTCCTCTTTCAGAGGTCCTGAGTTCAATTCCTAACAACTACATGGTGGTTCACAACCATCTGTAATGGGATCCGATGCCCTCTTTTGGTGTATCTGAAGATAATAACAGTGTACTCATATACATAAAATAAATAAATAAATCTTTTAAGAATTTTTTTAAAAATCTCAAAGCCCATTCCCAGTGACACACTTCCTCCAATAAAGCCACACCCACTGCAACAAGGCCACACTTCCTAATCCTTTTAATCCTTTCAAATAGTGCCACAGATGATAATCCTGCCACCTGGGAGTCAGAGACAGAAGTATCCAAGTTCAGGACAGATTGTGAGTTTCAGACTAGCCAGACTACAAACCTAGCTCAATGACACAAAACAGAGTACCCACATACACAACAAAACAAAAATGTTTCAGTGGAGAGTCGCATCACAGACTGTGGCAACAGCTAAGAGGCGTAGAAAGCTGTCACAGTTTCTGTGTTAAATCATAACTGAGATGAAGCAAGCAAGCTCCAGGCCCTGAGCCCTTTGCTCCCAGGCCCTGTGATGCTGTCCCTTTTAACCCAACACCACACAGCCGCAGGGCAACAGGGCTAGGATAAGCAGATTACCCATTGCCAGGTGCCCTGGCTGTGTCCTTTCTGCTTTCTTGCTCTGATGTCCCTTCTTGAGTTGCCAACCCCAACGCTCAGCACAAAAGAATGCAGCTCAGAGCCAAAGAGGAGGGGCTAGCCCTTCATGGGCAGCATCAGACCAGGTAAGGTGAGAGCCAATTCAAAGGATGAAGGACTGGCTTCCTCTCCCAAGTCTTCCTGAGCTGAAAAGCATCCTCCTCTGCATCGATGGGTTATTCTGAACACGGCATGAAGTCAGACCCATGAAAGTACAAATTCCCTGATTTCTAGCTATGTACAGCCAGTCAAAGCTTACCCCTCAGGCTTTGTGTGTGTGTGTGTGTGTGTGTGTGTGTGTGTGTGTGTGTGTGTTTATTTTCAAGACAGGGCTTCTCTGTTTAGCCTTGGCTGCCCTGGTACTCTCTTTGTAGACTGGGCTGGACTCAAACTCAGAAATCTGCCTGCCTCTGCTTCCCAAGTGCTGGGATTAAAGGTATGAGCCACCGCCACTCAGTTTGTTTTGTTTTGAGACAGTCTCACTACGAAGCCCTGGCTGGCCTAGAATCTGCTATGTAGGCAGGATAGGCTCAAACACAGAGATCTGTCTCATTTCTGCCTCCTGAGTGCTGGAATTAAAAGCAAAGGACACCATGCACAGCCTGAATCTCATGCTCTTATCCTAGAGATGTGGACAGTGGTACACTGTCATCACATTGCCCTGGTCAGCTAAGTTACATAACTTAAGTGCCATGGCACATTCTTGACATAAAGTTCACAAAGTGGTGTTCTCCCCACCCTACTCAGGGAGTGAAATACAATCTCATAGCTCTATTAGTAGCCCAGGCTGGCCCTGAACTCCAGATTCTCCTGTCTAAACCTCCTCCTTGCTGGGATTACAGATGTCTGCCTTTACGCCCAGCCAATGCCACAATCTCAATCTCTCTCTCTCTCTCTCTCTCTCTCTCCCCCCCTCTCCTCTCCTCTCCTCTCCTCTCCTCTCCTCTCCTCTCCTCTCCTCTCCTCTCCTCTCTCCTCTCTCCTCTCTCTCCCTCTCTCTCTGTGTCCCTCTCTCTGTGTCCCTCTCTCTTTCTCTCTCCTCTCTCTCCCTCCCTCCCTCCTCTCCTCTCTTCCAACATTACACTTGTTTCCTCTCCCCAACCATACGAAGAATGCTGCTTGAATGCCCCGCACTTTCGTGTTTGTTTCCCAAATGCTCCTGATCAGACAGCAGCCCAGAGAATTCTCAGTAGGCCAGGCTAGCAATGTGACTCTGACTCAGCCTTTGTTTCAAAGTGGGGGTGCAAAGGTCCCTGGCCACACCTTTTTGTGGGAAACACGGAGGAAATTCCCAGCATGCAAAAGAGACTAAAGTTAGACACAGAGATCCACCCCCAGTTCTGCTCTGTCACCCCTTGGAATCGGGGCCCAGCTTCTGTTCCCTAGACTAGGCAGGGCTAGATAGGCAATCAAAGATCTGAGGACAAACGACCTACAGTCGGATAGAATGATCTCCAGCCACAGACAAGTCTTCTTCCACCGCTGCCTGATGTCCTCCCGCCCGTGAGAGGAGACGGCTTCCCTGGCTTTGTCTGCCCTATGGTCCTGTCCACACCAGGTTAACACCTTAGACTGCCCAGCCAAGCCTATGTTCCTCTTCTGGATCCTTTTGTCTAACCTAGCACAAAATCTTGTGGGTCTGTGGGACTTACCTGCAGCCTTGGATTTGGGTTTGTGATGTAGGAAGTGCGACAGTCAGAGGGGCCTTTTGCTAAAGTTGCCATACCTACCCTCATGAGAACAAACTGTGGGGGCAGAGGCCCTTCCTTCACCCTTATCTCCCTATGGTGTTTGACCCAAAGTATGAACTTCAGACTGAGGATGTAGCTCAGGGTAGAACAGTCGTACAAACCGCTGAGTTCCATCCTAACACAATCAGTCCATCAATATATAAGAAACATAATTTTTAAAAATAAAAAAGAGTGTGCTTCAGAGACATAGCTAGTTTTGATTTTTGCATGCTCTGCTGACGGACGGGTCAGACTTCTGGCAAGGCCTGGAGGTTCCATCCCAGGTAGCTTGTATACCCTGCATAACACAGCACTGAACTCCAGTGTCTTTGACCTAACATTTCTTCTCCGTTGGACGTGCAGGACCTAGGCAGGGAGGTGGAGAGGTCAGTACAAGCATGGTTCAGTGTCCCTTTCCCAGGTCTTCCTCTGGTCACAAGTCATCTATCACTAGCATCTGAGGGTATTCACCCAGGAGGGCCTCCAGAAAGAGGCAGATGCCGACATTATGTTGTTTTGAGACAGGATCTCACCATTATATAGCCCTAGCTGGTCTGGAACTCACCATGCAGACCAGTCTGACCTCAGACTGACAAGAGAGCCAACTGCTTCTGCTTCCTGAGTGCTGAGACTTAAGGCTGGGCATCACCATGTCCAGCAGCAGGCAGTATTTGACCACCTCCTAGAACTCTGGCAAGAGAACCTGACAATACTAGTGAGAAGATCCCTCCCTCAGCACAGAGAGCCCCATCTCTCTGGGCCTGAGCCCCAGTCTGTATCAGGAGGGTCCACTAGGAGACCTCTCAATGCCTTCCAGACCAGGGTTCCCAGAGCAACCTCTCTGGATGATCTCAGTTGCTGTTGCTTCTCTTGTTCTGTGTGTTTGTTGACAGAAAATGAGGGAAATTTTAAGGGGAAATGTCTGGAGCAACTGCTGGCCTGATAATTCACAAAAAGCCACCACTGCATGTGGAAGAAATCCCTACATCGATTACAAGGCTTTATCTCTAGTACCCACTTCTGACCTACGAGGTGGAGGCTGGGGATGATAGTGACCTTGGCAGGGCGGGAAGGAGCTGGGCTGTGAGTGGCGTGTTTTCGGCTATGCCCGTGCATGCCTGTGTGTTTGTATCTGTCTAGAATCGCTATGTGCCACAATGCAACTCCTTCCATTTCAGAGTTACAGAGCTCCACACACACAGCTGTATACATTTTTATTTCTTTCTAGAATGGCTGGGACAAGGGTGTGGTCCAACAGATGGCTAGCAGGTTACAGGTGTGTCTGGCTGAAAGCGGTACCTGGCTGGGCCTCCTGATTGGCTGTGGATGACTCATGGCGGTTAGGTTCCTGGAGCGGAGCTAATGGGCTGTCATGGAGTCGGGTTCATGCCCTGCCTTATCTTTAGGGCCTTCTCCTGCCTGCCAACCCAGACGGACAATGTTCCCAGGTTGACGATGACGCTTATAGGCTGCTGACTCCAGGTCAGTGGGACGTGCCCTTTGAGTGGCTTTCCCAGCACCGTGCGGGGGGGGGGGGGGGGGGGGGGGGGGGTACCTTGACCTCATCACACGCTGACTCCTTGCACCTCAAGTGACAGAAAAATGACATGTTCTCGGGGAGTGACCCTTAGGGCTGGCAGGCTGTAACCTAGCAAAACCTAGTCCTCAGTTCTGGACTGACTGGCAACATAAAAGTATTTGTGGATAAACATCCTAGAAACTAGTTCCAGATCCTGGATAAGGCTTCCATAAAGATGGGCAGGAGATGTTGCCATGGTAACTCAGAGATCTGCATAGTCTGAAGAGAGCAGGAAAAAGGCAGAAGCAATGAACCCTGCCCTGGCTCTTCAGGCCCTGGATCCTTGGGCATGTAGGCATGAGACTTGTTTTGCTGCCCAGCCTGTAGTCATGTGTACACCAGCTATTTACTTTTCTGCATGGGTGTGGCATCATGCCCTTCAGGAGAACAGGGACAGACAGTTGTCCCTGTGTTTGGATGGGCAAGTCAAGGACTAAAGGGGAGTAGCACAGCCCAAGGTCACAGACCCCAGGGAACAGGCATGGGGATGTTTGTCCCTGCAGCACTTGTCAACGCTTTATTTGTATGTGTCCTCTGAAATGCTACAGCTCCAGCCCCCATTAGAGTCACAGGGACCCCCTGGACCAAAGTGCCAGGAAGAATAGGCACAACGATGATCTTAGCTTTGGGGAGCAGCTCCTGAGATGCACAGACTTTAACATATTGCAGTATACCTTCAGCCTGTCTGTTCACTGGAGCAAAGTATAGTTTATGTGACTGGACAATGGAGACAGTTGAGCTACCGAGGCCTCGAAGCAACTACTGGGCAATCGTGTGGTACCCCGGACTCCCAGCTCTTGCCTGCCCAAGCTGGCACAGTTGTAATCCAGGGTGCCTGGGCAGAGAGCCAGAGGGAATTTTCCACCTGCTTGCCTGTGTTGTCTGTTCTGTGGTCTGGATCCCAGGCCTGGGCAGGGGCAAGTCCCCCTAGGTATCTAGAGTAGAACTCCTGGGTTGTTTGGGAACCCTTCCCTTACTTCACGACCCAACTGAGTCTCTCTTCTCCTCCCTAGGAGAGAGGTACGAATGGATGAGGACTTGGGAAGGTTGGTCACTAGAAGGAGCCTGGGCTTACTAACTGAGCCCCTGCCTTGTATCCGATGGTTATACACTGACACCAAGATGTGCTAATGGGCATACTTTGTGTCACAAAGGGAATGGTAGCTAAGTCAGGGCTTAGAGCCAAGTTTCCAGGTTCACAGTCCAGTATCTATCACCACTGTCTGTCCTAGGGAGTCTTCCTCCCCCAGCCCTTCTTCATCGATATCTGAAGCAGGCTAAAGGCGTGACACCTCTCCTCACTTACTCCCTAGGTCAGAACTGACAGAACAGCAAGAGCAAAGCATAACACATGTGACCAGGTAATGTTTCAGCTTCACAAAGCCTAGAATCTTCAGAGGACAAAGACTCAGAGAGGATATCCTCCCTGCTGAGGCTGGATGGAGAGCAGACAGCTACAGCAAAAATATGTCTGGACATGGGAAAGGGATGGAACTGGTCTGAGGGGGCCCAGCAAAGCCTACCATTCATTTAGATTCCTCCAGTGCTTGATGTAGCCTATCTTCCTCCTGGATGTGGAACAAGGTCCCTTGGAACAGGGTCTCTAGTAGAGAAAGAAGAGATGGGGTTTCTTCAAGTTTTATGTGACTTTCAGGGAAAGGGCTCTTAGTTTCTGAGATCTCTCTTGGGGGAAGATTTCTAATATTTATCACTGAGTTTGGAAGAACAAAGGGTTTGGAGACCTAAAGGTAGGAGCTGACATGGAGCCTTCGGGACTTCTACAGAGTCTGCTCTATGCTGATGCCATACTTGGGAGTATCATGCACTGAGCCCCAACACAAGGTTATTAGCTCCCTAGACCGATGGCCTTTTACTCCCTATGCCAGTTAAACACAGGGAGTGTCCTGACCTAGCCTAACCCTGCACACCTCCTCAGAGTGAGCAGCAGCCTTGCTGGCTCCCGCCACTTTCAAGGTGTCTTTACCTCTGCCTGGTGTCCTCAGAGTGAGGGTTGGGCAGGGCTGCTCCACCAAACAGTGCTGGAGGTAGGGGTGGGGAGAACTGAAACCGCTGGTGACCGTGAAAGGGAGGGGATCAGAGACCATGGACTCAGGTGCTATGTGGCTTGGTGGGGCCCACTTGGAGCCTTTTCCTCCCCACGGCCTTTACCTTGCTAGGAACTCTACCCTATCCTGACCCTGGGTCACCTGTGGGAGTGAAGCCAGCAGAGTCCTGGGTTTCAAGCCTAGAGTCCCGTATCTCTCCCCTCTGGGGTTAGGTGACCAGGCAAACCTATGCCTCCCTCCCCGGAGTAAACAGCAAATGGAAGGCCCAGGGTAGGGGTGGGGTGAGGCTGAAACTGGGTGCTGAGAGCTGGGTGAGTCATGTGCTTGCATTGTAGCTATCAGAGACTAGAGAGGGAGTGGAGACGGAGAGGACACAGGTGAGCAACACAGCCGAGGACACAGAACAGGACCAACTGGGTCCCCTCCCTCCCCCCATATTCCTCCAACTTCTTTGGGACTCTTTGTCATGTTGAGGAGGCAGGCTGGCCCCTGTAGGTTTTCCAGAGAGGACAAATGGCTTATCTAGAGACACAGAGAGCCCACTTGGGGCTCCTAAATCATCCATGAGTTTAAATTCCAGAGCCATAGATTTCTGTCTGCTGGGATAAGGACTCACAGGGGGGTTCTGTAGTTACACTCATGGCTAAGATGCAGACAAACCACAGTAGTCCCTGGGTGGAGTGGATCAGTGGAGTGTCGCCAATCCGTGCAAACCCCACCCGGCAGTATGACGTCACAGAGCTAGCTCCCTTGTGTTGTGAAGGGAGGAAGAAAGATTTTGTCTGTCCCTTGTAGCTACACAGTGCAGTCAGATGGGATAGGTCTGTCAATTGTGGGGTCACTGGTACTCTCTACTGCCCATCTCTACTTTTCAGGAGCGCCTGCCCTGGGTGACTGAGTCAGCTCCTTAGAGGTGGTCAGTTGTGAATAACCCGTCAAGCTTTTGCTGACAGCGCATACTTTTGTGGTTAAGTGGTGGAATTTTGAGAATTCATGGTATCGGTCATCCTGGTTCCTCACCAATCAGCTGTGAGATCTGGGCTGGGCCTGATCTCATGAGTGTCTTCTGTAAATCAGGACTGATAAGTACCTACCCATGGATTGTTGTGTAGATTAAATGAAATGACCTGGTTGTCCCTTAGGCACAATGCCTGGCATGGTCTCAAGCAGTGTGTGTGAGCACACGCATGGTGGGGTTGTACTCAGGGCATGCTAAGTGTTCATTCATTCTCCTGTTGAATTAACATCCTCAGGGCCTTGGCTCAATTTGTCACACACACACACACACACACACACACACATCACATAGTTAAATATTTTAATATTTCTTTTTCTTTTCTTTCTTTTTTTTTCTTTTTCTTAGCTTTTCAAGACAAGATTTCTCTGTGCATAGACCTAAACGTCCTGTACTCACTCTGTAGACCAGGCTGGCCTCAAACTCACAGACTCACCTGCCTCTGCCTCCTGAGTGCTGGGATTAAAGGTGTGCGCCACCACTGCCTGGCTTGAATTGGTTTTTTGTTTGTTTGTTTTTGTCTTTATCTTCAAAAATAACAATAATAAACCAAAGCCCTAAGGTTTACATTCACAGAAAGAAATGTGTTATATTCTTTCTGGCCTTTACTTTCTCAACCTGGCTTCCTAGAGCCAGATGGGGACCACTCCTCTGAACAAACTGACTGACTTGTCATGGAGCTCCTTCTGAACTTGGACTCTTGAGGACTGGAATGTACAGAGGAACCCGCCAGAAAACAGGGAGACTTAGGCATATTTAGTTAACTAGCCAAACTAAAGAAAGGCACTCTAGGGTACAAAGACTTCAGTAGCCCAGCTTGCAGCTGAGGAGAAAATTTCCATAAAATGTAGCTCTTTGTCTTTCCAAACTCCAGGGGACCTAAGTGAGGCCAGCCCACCCAAGGTCAATCTCTTGAAGACCCAACCCCAGGTGCCCCAGGTTTTAAAGGTTTAAAGGCCTGCTGGGTTAGTCTTTTGATTCCAACCTAAGTATTCTGGAGACCTGTCTCCAACAAACAAAAGGTGTGGAGACTCAAGAGTCCTACCCCCATCCTGCATAAATGTGACACTTGCCACCAGGCCTTCTAAGGCGATTCTGGGGTACACTGGTTCTCCCAGCACCAGGCTGTGTTTCTCTCCAGTGGAGAATGAGAGAGAGAGAAACTATGGCAACCGCTTTGTGAATGGATACTCATCAAAGAGTTTGGAAGAAATCTAGAGGAAGCATCTAGCAGTATCTTATTCAGCAAACGTTCACTAAGCAGTGTAGGGTGCCAGGCCCTGGGCTAAGCCCTGAGGATACAGAAATGAAGAATCATTTCCGAGTTTCCGGAGAGGAAGCCAAAGAGCCAACAACTGGCTGGGATGCTGAGACAGAAGGAAGGAGGCCTGTGGCCACTGAAAGGGCCAAGAAAGTGCCCAAAGCCAGTCAGAGCAGGGGTGGCAGAGATATGACCTCTGACCTTAGTCAGGAGAGGAGCAGCAGAACAATGGGCAGGAAGCAGACAAGTGCAAGAAGGTGGAGGAGCCTTTGAGGCAGAGAGAAAGAAGCTTGTGCTCTGAGTGAAGGGGCTTGTTGGCATAGGTGCTGGGGATGAGGTCCCCCGGCCTGTGCACACTAGGCAAACACAGTCACTTCCTTCCTTCCTTCCTTCCTTCCTTCCTTCCTTCCTTCCTTCCTTCCCTCCCTCCCTCCCTCCTTCCTTCCCTCCCTCCTTCCCTCCCTCCTTCATTTTTTCTTTCTTTTTTCTTCCTCCTCTTCCTCCTCCTCTTCCTCTTCTCCTCCTCCACCTCTTCTTCCTCCTCCTCTTCTTCCTTCTTCTACTCAGGGAGCTGCTATTTTACTAGGTGGCTTGGTACTTACTATGTAGCCTAAGCTAGCTTCAGACTCATGTAATCTTTCTGCCTTTCTGCCTGAGTCCTAGAATTACAGCCGTGTACCACCGTACTCAGATCCAGCATGACTTCCCTTTCTTTCTTTCCTTCCTTCTTTCTTTTTTTTTTTTTTTTTTTTTTTTTTTTTGGCTTTGGTTTTTCGAGACAGGGTTTCTCTGTGTAGCCCTGGCTGTCCTGGAACTCACTCTGTAGACCAGGCTGGTCACGAACTCAGAAATCCGCCTGCCTCTGCCTCCCAAGTGCTGGGATTAAAGGCGTGCGCCACCACCGCCGCGCGGCATGACTTCCCTTTCTCAAAAGAAAAAAATATGTGTGTGTGTGTATGTATGGGTGTGTGTATGGGTGTTTGCCTGCATGTATGTCTGTATACCGTATACATGAAGTGCCCAAGGTAGCCAGAGGAGAGTATAGGATTCCCTATACTGGAGTTAGTTAGAGATAGTTGTGAGTCTTCTTGTAAGTCTTGGGAATTGAACCCTCGTCCTAGGGCCCAGCTTTAGGCTTCAATTTCTAAAAGTTTTTTTTTTTTAAATTTATTAAGTAAATAAAAAAACAAAATTAAAAAATTAGTGGGTACTATTTATGTTCCTATTTCACATTTTAAATTCTACTTTACTGGAGGCTGAAGTGGAAAAGCTTTGCTCATCAAATGAAAATAGAGGGGAGAAAGCGTGTCTAACGTTCTTAAACGCCAACAAACCATTCGGTAGTTTCTGATGAACGTACAAATTAGCAGTGCTATCTATCCTTAGCACACATCCGAGAGAAATGACCTGTTCAAGGCAGATTTTAAATCAGTCTAAATGTCTACTTGTGCTTGAAAACGCAGTGTCATGTATCACATGGTGGAATACTATTAGGAAAAGCAAAGACCAAGTTAGTTCTATATGAAACACAACGGAGGAGACATGGAGGGATGACTCAGCAGTTAAGAACACTGGCTGCTCTTCCAGGGAACTCGGCTCGATTCCCAGCATTCACACGCTGTCTTACAGCTCCACTTCCAGGGAATCCAAGCCCACTTTTGGCCTCTGGCAGGTTCTAGAAACACATGTCACCACATGTATGCAGGCAAAACACCAACAGACATTTTAAAAATTAATAGTAATTTTTAGGAAAACAACAGAAAAATCACAGTGGAGGACAACGGACATAGTTCAATGACGGAGCGCTTGCTTGGTATGTGTGAAGCACTAAGTTCTGGGCTCAAGGTTTCATCACTAGGCAAATAATAATAATAATAATAATGATAATGATAGTAATAGAAAAGAACATTTAAACGCATACACAATGGGCAACCTGACACAAAATAGTCCAGACCGCCTAACCTCTACTTATAGACACGTTAAGCAAGAGAGTCAGGATTGGGGTTTAGGTCAGTGGTAGAGCACATATGTAACAAGCCCAAGGCCCTGGGTTCAGACCTCGGACCTGGAGGGTGGGCGTGGGTGGAGGAAACACAATACTGTCAGAGCCAAGGAGGTGTCCCAACACTCAGAAGACAGAGGCAGGTGGAGGCCAGCCTGGTCTGCAGAGCGAGTTTCAGATAGCCAAGGCTACACAGAAAACCCTGTCTTGAAAAACACCCAAACAAAACAATAGAGTCAGAATAAATCCTCATATGGGGGTGACAGGAGAAGTAAACTGATCCCAAACCAGTTCTGGAAATATGAAGGCTAGAAATGCTTCAGACTTGATGTCTGGCAGATGGTCAGAGGGTAAAGACTTCTGACACGTAAGCATACTGACAGACGCCCTTAAAGTGACCGCAGAGAATCCACTTCATGAAACTGTCCTCTGACCTCCATGTAGGCTGTGGTATGAGCACCCGCACACAATAATAATAAGTAATTTTCTCAAAGTTTATTTTATTTTTAATTATGTGGGTGTATGTGCATGTATGCGTGTGAGTGTGTGCGGTATGTGTTTGTATTTGTGTGTGTGGTATGTATATGTCTGTATGTGTGTGTGAATGAGAATGTGTGTGTGGTATGTGTATGTCTGTATGTGTAAGAGTGTGTGTGTGTGGTAATGTATATGTATGTATAATATGCATGTGAATAAGTATGTGTGTGTGAGAGAGAGTTTGTACATGTGTGTGTGAGAGAGAGTGTGTATGTATGTGTCCCTGTGTATATGTGTGTGAATGAGTCTGTATGTATGTGGTATGTATATGTATGTATGTGTATGAATGAGTGAGTGTGAGTATGTGTGGGTGGTATGTATGTGTATGTGAAGGAGTGTCTGTGAGTATATGTGTGTGAGAGTTTTCGTATGTATATATGTGTGAGTATGTGTGTGTGTATGTGTGTGTGTGAGAATCAGTCCATAGGTGTCCTCTGAGGCTCTGAAGGTGTCAGATCCCCTGGAGCTGGAATTACAGGTAGTTGTGAGCCACCCAATTTGGGAGCTGGGAACTGGGATCTTATTTATTTTAAAATTTTATTTATTTATTTTTATTTTATATGTATAGTTTTTTAAATATTTATTGATGAATTAATTATCAATTAATTTTATATGAGTACACCGTCACTGTTTTCAGACACACCAGAAGAGGACGTTCGATCCTTACAGATGGTTGTGAGTCACCATGTGGTTGCTGGGAGTTGAACTCAGGACCTCTGGAAGAGAAGATGGCACTCTTAACTGCTGAGTCAACTCTTCAGCCCTGTATAGTTGTTTTTTGTTTTCCTGCACATATATCTGGGTACCATGTGAGCACAGTGCCCATGGAGGACGAAGGGGGTGATGCATTCCTTAGAACTGAAGTCACAGAAGGATGATAGCAGGGAATATGAGTGCTGGGAACCAAATCCAGGTCTTATCAGAGGCAGGTTTTGTCTGTGAGTTCAAGGTCAGCCTGGCCCACATAGTGAGTTCCAGGCAAGCCAGAGATGTATGGTGAGATTCTGTTTCAAAACCAGGACCAGAAAGTGGCTGGATAGATGGCTTGGGCATTAAAGGCACAGGTTGTGTTCAATGCACGTGGCGATGGCTCACAACTGTCTGTAACACCAAATGACCTGACCCTCTTCTGACCTCTGCAGGCACCAGGCACACACACACACACACACACTGTGCACAGACATACATAAAATTCAAAAAGGAAAGAAGTGCTCCAAGACTTGATAGTGTGCTGAGCGCAGGAGTGTTGGCATGTGCCAAAGCTCACTCAACATGAGTGAATATTAGAGCATGGGAATACCCCCCAAACCCCCAGTACCGCTCCCCCATGAAGCCACTGTTTGTTAGTACGGGGAAGGTCAGGGGGAGACACAGTTAGAAGCGATGGGAGCAGGAACAGGTTCTCTTTCACCTTCTGCTAAGAGATAGCTAGGATTCTCAGGGATCTGTGAGCAGGAGAAGGTTGTCCGGGCAAGTGAAGTCAAACTGTGCTCCTCCAGGAAGCAGGGCTTCTGGCTTGGTGTCTATCCCTTGGGCTTCAAAAAGACTATCATATATGTCCACAGAGGAGAGATTTTCTTTCCCTCTTCTTTCCTCTTCCTTTTTCCTCTTAGCAACAAGATGATCTCACAGTGCTGTTTAGGCCTCTAACACCTGTATTGTCCTTCTGCCTTTGCTCCCCAGGAGCTGGTCATACTACAAAAACATTCCACAAGTTTTTGCATCAAGATGACTTTTCCCCCAACACAGGCTGCCCTACCTTCAAAATTTTATACTCCCGACTCTCAGAGTTTTGAGGTAACAGGCACAGCACCAAGCCCTAGAGTGGCTTTTTAAAAAAGTAGTTATTATCTATCTATCTATCTATCTATCTATCTATCTATCTATCTATCATCTATCTATTATCTATCTATCTATCTATCTATTTATTTATTTTGGTGGAGATTTTTGTTTGCCTCAATTGATCTGGAACTCAGTCTGTTGATTACACGGGCCTTGAACTTGAGGTGATTGCCTGCCCCCTTTTCTGTACTGCTTGGATTAATAGTGAGTATCAACATACCCAGCCTAGCTATTTATTTGTGTATATGAGTGCATTACACATGTGGAGGTCACAGGACAATTTCTAGGAGTCAATTCCTCAGCTTCCATCACGTGGGTTCTGTGGACTGGGCTCAGATTGTCAGGCTTGGCAGCAAGTGCCTTTACCTGCTGAGCCATCTCAGCCCAATAAAAATAAAACACACACACACACACACACACACACACACACTCACACCTATCTTCCCCTCTCTATCTTGTATGACTGTGCTCCAGTGGAGGTCAGACAACCTCAGAAATGGGTTCTCACCTTCCCCTTCATCTGAGAGTCCTTCACTGCAGTGTGACCTAGCAGGCACAGAAAGCTTCTAAGGATTCTCCTGTCCACACCTCTCAGATTGCTGCAGTATAGAGACTACAGGCCACGTGCTAGTGCATCCGGCTTTATGTAGCTTCTGGAGATGTGAACTCGGGCTCTCACGCTTATAGAGAAAGAACTTGGCCATCAGGACACTTTAATGGAGAAAAATAGAAAAGTCTGGGAAGTTGGGAAGCTCTGGCAGGCTGGTCTGTTGAGAGGATGCTCAGGCCAGCAAAGCCTGGAGCAAATGGCTCATCTCCTCTTCCAGAGGACCTGGGTTCAATTCTCAGCAGACACATGAAGACTCACAACTGTCAGTAATTTCGTTTCCAGGGGATCCAATACCCTCTTTTGGTTTTGTGGACACCATGCAAAACACTCATACAAATAAAATAAAATTAAATAAGTTTTAAAAAGAAGGTTAAAGAACAATCCAAGAAGTGTCTTGAAATCAACCTTGGCCTCTACATACACATGTGTACACATGAGTACACACATATGTTCATACACATGTGAACATGCATACACACATACATACCATGCACACAAATTCATAAAAAGAAGAAAGAGAGAGAGAGAGAGAGAGAGAGAGAGAGAGAGAGAGAGAGAGAGAGAGAGA
>NW_021604603.1:4611436-4614349 GCF_004785775.1 Grammomys surdaster
AGAGAGAGAGAGAGAGAGAGAGAGAGAGAGAGAGAGAGAGAGAGAGATAACATTTATCTGTAAAACCTCAGCATTTGGGAGATGGCCACAGGATGATCAATCATTCAAGGTTACCCTGAGTTCTATAGCAAGTTCAGATTGGCTAATGCTGACTGAGCCTTGAGAGACCCTGCCTCAAAAAATCAAAACCTCTAGGTGTGGAGTGGTGGAGTACACCTTTAAGTCCAGCACTCAGGAGGCAGAGGCAGGCAGATCTCTGAATTTGAGGCCAGCCTGGTCTGCAGGGGGGATTCCGGGATAGCCAGAGATAAACAATGAAACCCTGTCTCAAAAAACAAAACTGAAAGAGAAAAATCAAAACCAAACTAAAAATCGAAAGAACTTAAGAATTGTTTTTTTTTTTTCTCCATTTTAGAAGTAAATTAAAATAAGCGCACTCATCTGGAGGGATGTATGGCCCAGGAGTGCTTTCAGTAAATAGCAGCTGTTACCTTTTTTTTTTTTTTAACTGTTATTGTAATTAGATCCCCTGCGGGATGGGCAGAGAGACTTAGATGCAGAGATGATAAAGTCAAGACCTAGGTTGAGAAACCTCAGGTTACAGCCCAAGTCCTCCAGCTGTCCTTCACCCTCGCAGCCTCTTCAACTTAGTCTTGGCTTACAGCTACCTGAGCACTCAACTTCCCTCAAGTTAGGGCACAGAAAATAGAGGCATCTATCCCAAAACAGGAAGCTAGGACTGCTGGAGTCCAGCTGCCCAGGCTAGTCCTAAGGTTTTGGCCCACTGAACTCCCTGCTTGTAGGGATAACTATAAGCTGTAAGACTGACTACGTGCCCAGCAGAAGTAGAACAGGAAACCCTCAACTGGCCATCGCCAGGGTGATGAACTGAAGGGAACACAGGTCCACTGTGGCCTGTGTATGACACTCCCCCTCCTACCCTTCCCTCCTGCCCTCCCATTGCTGGTCCTTTTGCCTTGCCCAGAAAGCAGATACTTGGAATTCTGCATCTGCCCAACCCCTCCATCCTTCACGGTCCTCTTAGATCACCTTCCTACCTTCCTGATCGCTCTCTGAAAAGGGCTGTAACAACCTTCCAAGTGTAGGTCACTGAGGCTGGGTTTGGAGGTACACACCTGTAATCAAAACACTTGGAAGACTGAGGCAGGAAGATCACACGTTTAAGGCCAGCTGGGCAAACAATAAATACATTTGTTCAGTGTCAGGCTCGGGGTGTAGCTCAGTTGGTCCCGTGCTTATGCTCACGAACTGCAGCTTCCGTTCTCAATACGACATAAGACTGGGCGTGGCGGCTCAGGCCTATAATCCCAGCACTATTCCAGTAGAGGCAAGAGAATCAGAGGTTCAAGGCCAGCCTGGGCTAAGTGAAACAATGTATCAAAAACTTTATTAAGGCCAAATGAAGTGGTATACATCTTTAATACCATCACTATAGAGGCAGAAGCAATTGGATCTCTGAGTTCGAGCCAGACTGGTCTACACAGTGAGTTTCTAGCTAGCCTGGGATACATGGTGAGACCTTGTCTCAAAATTATGACAGTAATAATAATAAGTACATACACATGTAATATACACTTTTCATATATGTACGTGTGCACATACTACGAGTGCACACACAAGTTTCCTATTCTCTTTCTTGCCTATCTTTCTCAATTGACTGTTTCTTTTCCTTATTTCTCTTCTCCTTCTTCCCAGGGATGGCTTCCACCTCATCCTTCAGTCAAGTCAGGAGAGACTTGAGTTTCCCTCTTGGTGACGGCAGGAATGAGATGCCCGTTCAACCCAAGAGGCTGCTGCCAAGTAGTACAGCAGAGTTGGCCGGCCTTGCCATTTCGTCCCTCCCGAGTCAGTCTGGTTATGGACAATCTCCACACCTGTTTCTTTAACTGTGATTTGTTGTGGTGGTTAATTAGCACTTATCTGGATTCCAGGCCCCTGAGGGGACATCCTGGAGCGGTCCTTTTAACAGTCATCTCCTACAGCTGGGCCTTCAGCCTAAGAAAAAGAGACCAACCGTTCAGTCTTAATGTCCCTCAGCCCTGGCCTTCACCTGCTGGGCCCGGGTCCCAACCCCTTGTGCAGCAACCTTGTGCCAACCTTAAGCCCTCCTGCAGGCCAGGAGAGCAAGCAGCCTGCTGCAGCTGGCCTGAACAGGACTAGGCTGGGAACATCTCCAACCCCCAGCAGGGCCCGGTGTCAGTTTCTGGCCCTCGTGGGGCAAGATTGAGGCTGAGGGTGGGGCTGCCAAAGTCAACAAAGCCTGTTTCCATGGGCAAGGACCTGTTTGGCACCTGCCATCCTGTTTTCCAGCCCATGAGCCTTGGTCTCGGCTTCTCCTGGGGTCAGCTGGAGGTCCCCTCCTTCTAGTTCCCCAAGTTCAAAGCTTCTCATTCTTCATCATGAGGTCCACTCACTGTCCTACAGACCCACAGACCTGTGACCACACCCCAGTGTGAGCCCCATTGGCTCTAGAATAGTGGTTCTCAGCCTTCCTAATGCTGGGGCCCTTTAATACAGTTCCTCATGTTATGGTGACCTCCAACTATAGGACTGTTTGCATTGCTACTTCATAACTGTAATTTTGCTACTGTTAAGAATTATACTGTAAATCTCTGTGTTTTCCCAGGGTCTTAGGCATCCCTGTGAAAGGGTTGTTCAACCCCCATAGGAGTCATGACTCGCTGTTCTAGTGTGCTTTGAACCCTCTTGTACCAAGCCTCCATCTCCCATAGTCTACAGATTTGACCCACAGTCCAGGGCTATTTGCACAAGTTTATTTGTTTGTTTTTAATTTTTTTTAAAGAATTGCTTATTTTATGTGCTTGAGCATTTTGCCTGCATGTATGTATGTGCACGTCGTGTGTGCCTATGCATAGTTCTAAGTATGTGCAC
>NW_021604603.1:4614359-4658022 GCF_004785775.1 Grammomys surdaster
GTATGTGCACGTCGTGTGTGCCTATGCATAGTTCTAAGTATGTGCACTTCGTGTGTGCCTATGCATAGTTCTAAGCCACACCACATGGATGCTGGGGACTGACAAAGTCCTAGACAAGAATGTCAAGGGTTCCTAACGGCTGAGCCATCTCACCAGCCCCTATTTACATGACTTTATCTTCATCTCCTACACTACTGTGACCATAGTATTTACTGCTTCTGTCCAGCTAAAGAACTGTATTTTACCTGAGGAACTCCAAAGGCCATTCATCAATGGGGGTATCCAGGTCTCACTGTGTAGCTTTAGCTGTCCTGGAACTCATTATGTAGATCAGGCTGGCCTCGAACTCACTGAGATCTCCCTGACTCTTCCTCTCAAATGAATGCTGGGCTTAAAGGCTTGTACCATTAGGCCTGACTTTTCCTAGCAATTATTGAATCCCTGGCAGTTTTGGTTTTGGTTTTGGTTTTTGGTTTTTGGTTTGTTTTGTTTTTTTGAGACAGGGTTTCTCAGTGAGGACTTGACTGTCCTGGAACTCACTCTGTAGACCAGGCTGGACTTGAAGTGAGAGATCCACTTGCCTCTGCCTCCTGAGTGCTGTGATTAAAGGCGAGGCTGTGAATCTCTGGTGTTTTGATCTGATTGTTATTTTTGATGATTCATACCTGGTCTCTTCAAAGTCCCTCACTCCCTCTCTCCCTCTCTTCCTACTTCCCTCCCTCTCAATGGAAGGCCTATTTATCCAGCATTTATTTATTTTGTGCCTATGAATTTCCCCTAGACTAAGAATTTAAATCTTCATGCATATTAGGCAAATGCTCTACTACTGAGCCCAACCCTTAATTATTTCTCCTTATTTTTAATTTAAAATACTTACTTAAATGCATAACATGTGTGCCTACTAGCATGTGCAGGTGCCCTCTGAGGCCAGAAGATGAGTAGAATCCCCTGGAACTGTACATATGAGCTGCCCAGTGTAGGTGACAGAAACTACATCAAGTCATCTGCAAGACTAACAAACGCTCTTAACCACTGAGCCATCCCACCAGCTTCTGTTTCTTTCTTTCTGAGAGTCCATTTTGTCTTAGGCTGGCTTCAAACTCTCTGTGTAGCTGAGCATGGACTTTAACTGATACTCCTACCTTCACTCCCCAGAACTAGGATTACAGACCAGTGGCACTCTGGCTTTATCCCTGCTAAGAATGGCACCCAGGGCTTTGTGCTTGCTAGGTGCGCTCTCCACTAACAAAGGCACAGTCCCAGCCCTAGGGCTATATTTATTAATTTTTTTAGTTAATTTATTATTTAAGTACTTAAACTTAGAACCAAGGCCCCACTATGTAACCCAGCCTGGACTTAGCATCCTTCTGACTCAGCCTCTCTGGTACTGAAATTACAGATGCCACCGTGTCTGCTCCCAACCCCTAAAATATCTTCATCCTAAACTTCCAGTTGCCAATACTATGGAGGGGACCATCTCCCTTCACGGGAGTTCTCAGTTGTGCTAGATACTGCCACTAGGTTGATAGTAAATATCAGTGAAGCTGACATTCAACAGTGATTAATCTTCCCATTAAATAAGCCGTTTTGGTTTCTTCAGGGGCAACTTTAGTAAGTTCCCAAGCCTGGCTTTGGTTCTCCTGACTTCCTCAGGGTCAAACCAGACTCCTTGGCTCACAACTGCCTCTGTTTGAGACGAAGGCTCCCGGTCAATGCCTGCAGACACAGAGGCAAGAAAGAAGGCATTGATTTAACTAACAAATGCATTCAGGGTGTAGCTAGCTTGGGCGCAAGTCAATCCACATGTCTTGAATCATGTCCCTTGCTCAAGAAGGACAGCAAAGCTTTTGCCGCTGCGATAGGCTGATTTGCTTGGCAAAGTCTGAGGGTGTTGTGTGGTTATGTCCCAGGTAAGCTGTAAGGCAGCTGCCGATGGGCAAAGACAGTGCCAAGCCGGCTGCAGGTCCAAATACAGCTGTGACTATCTCCCTACCAAGAATCCTTCTTTATTAGCCTCCGAATTCTCTCTCTACCCTGATACCTGTTTGCTTGCTCAGGTGTTGAAACCTGGCAAAGAGGAGCCAGCCCTTCCCCAGCATCAGTTTAACAGGGATAAAGACTACATGGTTTTTGTTTGGTTGGTTGGTTTGGTTTGGTTTTGAGACAGGGCTCACTCTGTAGCTCTGGCTATTCTGGAAATCTGTAGGACCATGTATATCTTGAGTTCAAGGCTAGAGCAATTCAGCAGGGAGCCCCCCTCCTCTGAGCTTGGGCGTGCTCCTTGGACGGAGCATATGACGTCACTAACGGCCTTTGCCCATCTCCCCCATGCTTGGCCTCGGTTGCCTCTCCCCAGCACGGCCCTGCCTCATCACCCCTCCTCCTTTCCCTGGGCGGGGTTGTCCTACCTCCCCCAGGAGGCTCCTGGGGCTCGGGTCCCAGGTCTGTACAAAGAGTCCTTTGTCTGGGCTGGAAACAATTGTTCTCCCCTTTATGGAAACAAGGGTTGGGTCTTATAATCAAGCTTTCAGAGGTTGGATCAAAGGGCACTGTAGCTTGAGGTGTCGGGATTACGGAGCTGTCCTCTGGAACTGCTGACAGCCTGTCATTCGTCTCTAATCCTTGTACCCTTTCTTCGTGGGCTGAACCTGTGTGAGCCTTGGGGTTCCAGGGAGATGGGGGAGAAGGTCTCTCTCCCCTTCCTGGCTCTCAGGGCTCAGGTTACAGCCCCTGCCAGCAGGGCACTGGGTGTGAACGTGCAGAGAGGCACTACCTGGTGAGAAAGGGTGGTGACTGATTTGGCTCAGAGCCACCTGAGTCTCCCAGATCCTCTGTCAAAGTGAAGGGAGGTGGGGGCACGTGCCCTCAGACTCACAGGGGCCTCCCTTCCCCCAGCTGGGCATGGCTTCCTCTCTATGGAGATACTGGGGCCTGATGCCCTGCTCTGCCCTCAGCTTCCCACCACACTGCCTGTGGCACTCTGGACCTCTTCCTATCTCCCTCTTTCCACTTCTCCACCAACTTTAATGTCCTTCCTGCCACCCCCACATCTCTTATTTTGCAACAAGTGGGTGGCCATTCATCCATGGGGGCCTTCTCTTCTTCATCAAACATGTGCACCCCTAGGTCCCCAAGACAACAGCTTGCAGGTTCTAGACATAAGTGCTTTGTCTTTACAAACAAACCTGTTTTAAAACTCAAGGGAAGGAAGACCCAGGAGCAGAATCTGGTTAAGAGATTCTGCTCTTGCAGAGTACCTGAGTTCAGTTCTCAGCACTCACACTGGGTGGCTTACAACCACATTTAACCCAAGCTCCCTGTGCCACCACTAGCCTTTCATGTACATGTACTCACACACAGATATGCACACATAGGCACAGAATTAAGAAGAATACAAATAAACTTGAAGCCAGGCAGTGGTGGGGCACGCCTTTAATCCCAGCATTTGGGAGGCAGAGGCAGGCGGATTTCTGAGTTCGAGGCCAGCCTGGTCTACAGAGTGAGTTCCAGGACAGCCAGAGCTACACAGAGAAACCCTGTCTGGAAAAAACAAAAAACAAAAAAAAACAAAAACAAAACAAAAACAAAAACAAAACAAAAACACCCAAAAAACAACAACAACAAAAAAAAACCCACCCAAGTCTTGAGTCATTCATGAACTCTTTCTCCCCGCTCACCAAAACAAACAGACAAACAAACAAACCAGCCTCTCCCCAAGGCTGGTGACACAGGTAGCACCAGAGTTAAGGGGGCCTTAGGAGGCAGTTCAGAGGCCTGTGACACCCCTCCCTCAATGCCATGCAAAGTGTTTTATACCTAGCCGTTGTTCTAGGGCATATTTGCTGGTGTTGTTAGGTATTTCAAAAACAATGTCACTGGTTTTGCCCACTCCGCATTATTTTACAGATGGGGAAACTGAGGTTTACACTGACGTACCCACTCAGCAAGTTTAATGGCAAACAGAGGCTAGAGGTTGACTGACTCCTGGAACCATGAATTTGCATCCTCCCTCCCCAACTTGTCTCCTGGCCCAAAGCCACCCACAAGGGTTTGTGACCTTTTGGGAAAAGATCTGGATTAATTCGAATGTCTGGGAGCTGGTCCTTTCCTGAGAAGCTAAGAGTCAAGCAGAGGTAGACTAAAGGGCTTGAATAAACACGGGGACCCAAGCAACAGCCGATAACGTCCAAGACTTGGCTGCTACAGCCTTGGAAGGAGGCAGGCTTCGAGGATCTCCCTGCCATGCTTCAGTCAGGCTGGCTGTGGTCATGTGAGGATCACACCGGTCGAAGGCCTATTTGCACACCAGACTGCCTGAATTAACGCCTCACTAGGCTTGGTGTATCTTCTACAGCCTTGTCCCCAAGAACTTTAGTGTGCTTGGGTAACATGAGCTTCCCGGTACCAACCCCGTTCCCCTCTCCTCGACCCCACTTCTTTCCAGCTTTGCCTAAGGTGTGTGAGGGAATGTCCTGTTGGAAAGAACAAACTGCAAGGCGTCTGCATGCCTGCGTCTTCACAACACAGTCAAATTTCAGCCATCCCTGAGTCACCATCGGCAATGGAAAGTCCACAGCACTTCAGAGCCCGCACCCTACCCTTCTGCAGAAGCCATTCCCCTAACATTCCGCACTGTTCCAGCTGTGTACGGTGCTCCATTCCTATTCCTTACACAAGACCCCTACTCAACTGGGCTGTCCTCGTCCCCAAAATTGTTCCCAGCTGACCCCTCAAACGTGGCCGTAAGCCAGAGTCCTTCTGCAATGAACAAACATGAGGGCCACAGGCATCTCCACTCTCTTCCCATTCCTTCTCCCTCTCATATCTGCATATCAGGCTTTCTGTGAACTGGTCAATTAGATCTGAATCATCAGTCTCTGCAGGTAGAATATTAGCTTCACACACATGGGATATTTGTCTCTTTCATTTACTGCTCTACTGCATAGAAAGTGGCACACAGTAGAACTCAAGGTATATGTTAGTAACTATTTTCGAAAGAAAATATAGAAAAGCTGGGCAGTGGTGGCACACGCCTTTAATCCAGCACTTGGGAGGCAGAGCCAGGCAGATTTCTGAGTTCGAGAGTTCGAGGCCAGCCTGATCTACAGAGTGAGTTCCAGGACAGCCAGGGCTACACAGAGAAACCTTGTCTCGAAAAAACAAAACAAAACAAACAAACAAACAAAAAAAACCAAAAAAGAAGAAAATATAGAAAAGTGATTTTTTTTTAATTTACTATGCTGGTGACTAATGTCCAAGGCCTTCAATATGCTTGGCAAGTGTACCAAAGAGCTACATCTCCAGCCCAGGAAAAGGGGTATTAAATAAACCATGTGACTCCAATTTTCCCACATGATAAATTGGAAGGAAGTAGGTAAGATTTCATTGATGAGATTCTAAATAAGATTCCATCAGTCGGGCTGGAGAGATGGCTCAGTGGTTAAGAGCACTGACTGCTTTTCCAGAGGTCCTAAGTTCAATTCCCAGCAACCACATGATGGCTCACAACCATCTGTAATGGAGTCTGGTGTCCTCTTCTGGTATGTCTGAAGCAAGCAATGGTGAGTACATGAAATAAATAAATCTTAAAAACAAACAAAAGATTCCATTAATCTTTGGAGTAATGAGCCCTGGTATGGAAGGAAGGAGAATGCAAAGAGGACCCTCCTAAAGCCCTCTCCAGGACTGAGAAGTCTCTACAATGAGAAAGAGAAAAAGCAATGCCTCTGCCAATACCAGCAGCCCCTGCTGCCACAGAGCCAAAGACATAGCTGGCTCTGAGTTCATTCTCAGTCTCCAAGTTTGCTCAACTTCCAAACCCCAGTTCTTCCCAGCTTTCCTACTGTAATCTGTATAGACACTAGCAAATGGCCCAGTATGGCAGGGCAGGCTTATAGTCTCAGTTGGAGGTTGACACAGGATAAGTTGAAGGCCAACCTAGACTCACAGTCAGATCATGTCTTAAAAACAAAATGAACACCAAGATGGCTCTGTGTGTAAAAGCACCTGCCATCAAGCCCCAGGAGCTGAGTTCGATTCCCAGGATCCACATGAGGGAAGGTGAGAACCTAATCTTTTGAAGGTTGTCATCTGACCTGTGTTTATACATACACACATGTGCACATGCATGCACTCACTCATGTATGCACAAAATGTAAAACCAAACAAGCTGTTCGTGGTAGCATATACTTGTAAGCATTCTAGAGGCAGCAGTGGCCGGACAGTGGTGGCACACACCTTTAATCCCAGCACTTGGAAGGCAGAGGCAGGCAGATTTCTGAGTTCGAGGCCAGCCTGGTCTACAGAGTGAGTTCCAGGACAGCAAGGCCAAACAGAGAAAACCAGTCTCAAAAAACAAAACAAAAACAAAAAACAAACCCTAGCCCAAAACAGCAACAAGAAAATCTCCCCAACATCCTTTGAACACTCACTGCAGGCCAGAGACTCTTTTGTGCCTTCAGCTGTCCCTAAGGAAAAGATTCTGGGAAGCAGGCTCTGTATCTGAATCTCCCTGAAGCTCTGTCTCCTCATTTGAGGCTGTTATGACAGAAGGTCTCTGAGTCCCCAGCCAACTGTGACATCCTCACAGTGGTCTGACTGTACCCACCCACCTTCTAACAATGAATGCTATTTTAATTTCCCACACAGTGTTCGCATTCCCTGTGGGTTTTCTAGTTTATGTTAGATTCCTTGTTTCGAACAAGCCCCCATAGGACTCTCCCATGCCACTAGAACAGGACCAGGAGAAAGTAAGCATCTGGTATTCAGACTGAGTAAAAGCCTGTTCCACAGCTGTGGGGACAGAGCACATCGAGGTGAAACATCTGGCCTGGGGTCAAAGGGTGTGTGGAAGAGCCTGCAGTCTTCTTTCCAGATTTGCACTTGAGACTGATCACATTTGTGCCTTGTATCTGGCTTCCACCGGGTGCCAAAGTGAAAATTTCAAAATAGAAACCAAATTCCTTGGGATGGCCTTCCTATGGCTACCTTTCTTGCACTTATCTCTGTTGTGTCTGTCTGTCTGTCTGTCTGTCTGTCTGTCTATCTGTCTCTGTGTGTGTGTGTGTGTGTGCGGGCATGCGTGTGCTATGGGTATGTGCACAAGGATGTAAGTGCCCAAGAAGGTTTTGGATCCCCTGGAGCTAGAGTTATAGATGGTTGTAAGCAGCCTGATGTAGGTGCTAGAAACTGCACACAGGTCCTCTGGAAGAGCAAGTGTTCGTACCCTCTAAGCCATCTCTCAACCCCTCCCTCCAATTAAAAAAAAATGGTGCTGAGGGTTAAGTCCAGGGCCTCCAGCATGGCAGACCACTGACCCACAACCCCAGCCAAGTCGCCTCTAAAAGAATCCAGCCCACCCTGCCACCAACATCTACCCTCTGACCACCTTCTTTTTCTGTCTCTCTCACGCACCTCCAGGCAGCCCCCAGTTCCCATCCCAGGGCCTCTGCACCCCTCTCTCCTCCCCAGAAAGTCTGTCTGTCTTGGCTCATTCTTAGCCACCACATTTCTTTGGAAAGGTCATTCTGACTCCCAGACAGCAGCCCAGCGTTCTCTGTCTAATTACCCTGCACTGCCTTCCCTTGGCATTTCCTCCTCTGCCTTCACGGCCCACTACAGTTAGTGGGTCATTGTTTTTCCCCAGCCATCCAGATCATGAGCCCTGTGAGAACAGACAGGCACTTGCTGACTTACTTCCCCACTGACTTTCTGGTGCCCAGAACTGTGTCTGGCACAAAGCGAGCACTCTACATGTTCATTAAGTGTGTGAATACAAACTGAATGCCTTTGAGAAGAAGCAAGGCAAAGAAAGCTGCTGACAGGATCCCACCAGCAAAAGCGGAGCTCATGCATAAGGACACCCACCAACATGGACACTGCCTGACCACTGAAAGACCGACCGGTGGCCATGAGCCCCCTCATTGATCTGGGAGTTAAGTGCTGAGTTGAGAGAATTGTTGAAAGGCGAATAGGCAAGGCTGGTGACCTTAACCCATGTTTCCCACTGCCTTAATTGACTTTTTTCTGAAGCTGTTATCACCCTGGACTTCAAACAGCTGCCTCTTATCAGTGGCCCGGCCCAGCCCAGGCCGTTATCAGGTTCTAGAATAACAGCTTCTCAGGCTGCAGGGAGCCCAGTGCCAAATCTCCAGCCTGGCATAGAAAAGGCCTGGTTGTCTTTCCACTCTGTACTTACCAAGGCCTCCTGGGCCCTCATCACAGGGAGGGGCCTGAGACCAGAGGGATCTCCATGTAGCTACCTTTACTAGAATCAGGGCTAAAAAGTGCAGCCCCGGGTTCCTGGGGTCCTGCTGGTTGCACCAACATGTTAAGGGACAGGTGCCGAGTCTTTTCTTGCCACCTCAGCCATTAGCCATTTTTTGTTTTTTTAGACAGGATCTTATTCTGTAGAGCAGCTGCTTGAGATTCATATTCCTCCTGCCTCAGCTTCTGGATCGATGGGACTAAAGTGTCTACTACCTGGGTTTACAGGTGTCATGCATGGC
This sequence comes from Grammomys surdaster, assembly GCF_004785775.1. NCBI lineage: Eukaryota > Metazoa > Chordata > Mammalia > Rodentia > Muridae > Grammomys > Grammomys surdaster. Next base: position 4,622,867 of record NW_021604603.1, read on the forward strand.
TCTGAGTTTGTTCTTAAATGGTACCCCCAAGGATGCTTCAGATGATAAGACCCCCCACCCCACCCCGAGAATATCTCAGATGGAAGATCCCTTCAGTGGGAGTGGAGACCTTGCTAGGAAGAAGAATCCCAGTGTGATTTTCTCGGTGTCCTGAGTAAACACCTCCCACCACTCAGGCTATGTCCCCTATAGGACTTTGAAGCTGATAGACAATGACACTGGGTCTCTGCAGGACAGATTAGGTACAGTAAGCCTTCTTTATCATTCCCAGCAGGACCTAGACTCTCACAGGTTCAAAGTTCAGAGTGAAATGTGGTGATACACACCTGAAATTCCAGCACTTGAGAAGCTGAAGCAGGGGATTTGGAGTTTCAGGCTGGCCTGGACAACATAGCAAGTTCCTGTCTCAAAACGTACACATAAAAAATATATATATATATCTAGGAGACCCTCCGTCAGGCAATGCCTTAGCCTGGCCCCTTTGAGGTAGGAAAGCCCAGTGTGGGGTAGGAGCAGGAGAGAGGTGAGCTCCAGTACAGCATAGGACTCCACACCGTCTTACGGGCTCCTCCCCGTTAGCTCTAGGAATAAGTGTATGTTTGGGAAAGATTTTTTTTTTTTTTTTTTTTGGAGAGAAATGAGCAGTATATTGCTGAGAGTATGGTTATTGGCTCTCCAAATGAGGAGGGCTTGGTGATTTACAGTAACACCAAGAATCAGAGCCCAGAAGGTAGTGACACATAGAGGCAACAAGCAATAGACATTCTCAAGGGGTTTCCACAGCAGAGAGATGTCACTGGTTTATGGAGGCAATGGTTATGCTCAGCATAGAGGACTGGACACCTCACACACTAATGCACATGTGATGGTGAAAAGGAAGTATCACCATTGCATTGGGAATGATTCCTAAAGGTTATTCATTTACTTGTTTAACTGATTATTTTTAAAATTTTATTTTTAATTTTTGATTTTTTTCGAGACAGGGTTTCTTTGTGTACCCCTGCCTGTCCTGGAACTCTCTGTTTAGACCAGGCTGGCTTCAAACTCAGAGATCACCTGCCTCTGCCTCTACTGGGATTAAAGGTTTGTGCCACCACCGCCTGGCTTTCATTTTATTTTTATTTCTGGGTGTTTTGTTTTGAGTTTGGTTCGGTTTTCAGACAGTTTCACTGCATAGCGTGGGCTGGTCTGGAATTCATTATGTAGGCTGGCCTTGAACTCATAGAGATCCTCTAGCCTCTGCCTCTTGAGTGCTGAGCTTAAAGGCTTGTGCTATTACCCCAGCTAATGTATTTATTGAGATACATTCTTACCTTATTCCCAGGCAGCCCTTGAACTGGTGGATTTAAATGATCCTACAAAGTCCCCCAAGTCCTACCTAGGTGCCCAGCTGAGTGGCAGACCACATGAGGTCCTGGTTTTGATCAAAACAAAACAAAGTTGACTGGCTATTCTCCCCCCTCCCCACTGCACCTTGGAACTGCTAGGATGCAGACGAGGAAAAGAAGCCTGTGAAGGACTGGAAAGAGCCATCTTGCTACTCTTGCAGAGGACCTGGGTTCAAGTCCCAGCATACTCATAGAGGTTCATAACCCCCTGTAGCTTCCAGTTCCAGGGAATCCGATGCCCTCTTCTGATCTCTTTGGGCACCAGGCATGCATGTGGTACACATACATACATGTAGGTAAAACACTCATAGACATAAAATAAATAAAAGTAGAGAAAGTCTGTGAAAGAATGGAGCTGGGCTGCCACACAGAGCTTCTCTCAGTGAGAAAGTGGATGTGAGAGACCAGAGAGGACGGTAAAGATAGGAGACAGGCTGATAGACTAAAGCCCCAAAATGGCCAAAGTACAGGCAACTGGCACTGTGTTTGCAGATTGGCAAAAGACTACTAGCTATGAATAGGAAGGGTACCCCAAAGTCAGGGGTAGCAAGATCCAGTATAGTGCAACAGGAGAAAGACCAAGTATTTCGGTGCACACCCTACTCCCGGGGCTCAGGAGACAGAGGCATCGAGTCACCCACCACTCAAGGCCAACCTGGCCTACAAAGTGAGTATTTAGGTCAGCCAGTGATAAGTGGCAAGTCTCTGTCTCTACAAACCCAGAAAGGGAGCAGCCCCTGGTGGTGCACACCTTCAATTCCAGCACTCAGGAGGCTGAAGCAGGCAGATCTTTGTGAGTTCAAGGCCGTCTGGTCTGTAGAGTAAGTTCTAGGACAGCCAGGGCTACACAGAGAAATTTTGTCTCAAAAAACAAAGCACACACACACACAAGGAGGAGAGAGGAAGAGAGGATTTGTACAGCGTTGTCCTTAGGATTATGCTGAATGTCTGTGTGTATGGTCTTTCAAGACAGGGTTTCTCTAAATAACAGCCCTGGATCTCCTGGAACCCTGTAGACCACACTGGCCTTGAACTTACAGAGATCCACCTGCCTCTGCCTCTCAAGTGCTGGAATTAAAGGTGTCTGAAAAGGAAGGCTGCCACTACCTCCTGGCTTGTTTTGTTTCATTTTTGTGTCTCACTCTGTAATTTAGGCTTGGAACTCACTTTGTAGACTAGGCCTACCTCAATCTCCTGGAAATCCCATTGCCCCAGATTCCTCATTGTTGGGATTAAAGGCACAAACTTCCATTCCTGGCTTGAAGCTCATCTTTTCCAGATGCCAAGACACTCTAGAAGTCAGTGAATGTTTATGGAATGAATAAGTGAATGAATGAATGAGTGAATGAATAAATGAGTGAGTGAGTGAGTGAGTGAGTTGGTGAATGAGTGAGTGAGTGAGTGAGTGAGTGAGTGAGTGGGTGGGTGACACACCTCTGCAGTCTTCACTGACCTTGGTTCTGGGAGTGAACCCAGGGCCTACAGTGTGCTAATCATATATCCTACCACATAACTCTGCCCCAAATGCCATGGTAACCAGAGGACATTTTCTTTCCTTTTCTGTATCCATCCACACACTCCTGCACCCCAGTTCTTTATTCTAGGGCCCTTAGACAAAGCACTCTGTTAGGCTCAGATTCCACTTGGTAAAGTGGGGACAAGAACAAAACATAGCTAGGCAGTAGTGGCGCACGCCTTTAATCCCCATGCTCGGGAGGCAGAGGCAGGCATATATCTGAGTTTGAGGCCAGGCTGGACTACAGAGCAAGTTTCAGGACAGCTGGGGCTTCACAGAAAAATTCTGTCCCAAACCAACCAACAAACAAACAAACAAACCAGGGAAGTGGGAGAATAGAGCTGGGTAATTCGTGACAGAGCTAGATCAACAGCAACTCAGTGATATGTGCCCGGCTTCAATCTTTTGAGTACCACAAAAGGGCGGGGGACAGACAGTGCCGATGGACAAATAAATGGCAGCGTGGTTAACAGGGCCTCATTCACAGTTCCTCGTGGATCGTAGACTCAGCTGCAGAGCCTGGAGGACCTGGCTCACTGTGGGGAAGATGCCCTAGCTGTGCCTAGGCAGCGGAGAGAACGAAGACACTTGTCTAAAATTGAAAAGTGGAAGAATGAGAAAAAAAGGAAAGGAAGGCTGGCCAGGGCAGAGACCCGATCGGGAGGACTTCAGGCTGCCTGGGTGTGTCCGTGTGTATTGGTGTGGCAGGGCCAACTGTCACAGCCTAGCCACCAGCCAGCCGGCTTACAGCTGGGCTCTGGTGGGGTTACTCTGGTCCAGGCTGGATACTCTCCTTCCATGTCCCTCATGAGCTCTAGGCTTTCCCAAATAAGCCAGCTGGGGAGTCCTTGTGATTTGCTTTTCAGTTGAGCATGGGGATCCTTGCAAGCTAAGGGGAAAAAAATGTTATCAATATTCCAGATGGGCCACGTTCTAATTTGTAGACTGGAGAAGATAGTATTTGCAGATGTTTGAGGTTGGGAGAGCAGTGTCTAAACATAAATTTATTTATTGTTGTCAGGCTGAGGATTAACCTAGTCCTCCACTTGTGTCAGGCTCTGTAGGATGGAGCTGTGGATAGTCCCAGCAACACCCTCCTTTTTTTTTTTTTCCAGAAAAATTTCTCCTTTACTTTGAGAAAGATAAGTTTTTACAATGTGCTCTATGGGGTCGCAAGCAGGCAGGGCAGTAGAACTGACTACCTGATAGTTAGCTTTTCTTGTACTGAGGGTGGAACCGGGGCCTCCACATGTGCCTGGTAGGTGCTTCACCACTGAGCAACATGCAACATGCCCTGCCTTCCCGCCTAGGATTCTAATGATTCAAATAGACCATGTTAGGCCAGACAGTGTAAATGATTGTCTAAACTAGAACATATCTGAGAGCGAAAGGAGCCCCGCCTAGCGTAGGGACGACAGATGAAAATCAGGGCCATTTCAGGTAAACCAGGCAGGAAAATCGATCACTCTAGGTTCAGCAGCTTGTCTAAGGAAGACTGACAAATGAGAGCTGTGTTTTGCTGATGGTAGTAATAGGGTTTGTTCTTGTCGGGTTTTTTGTTTTGTTTTTGTTTTTGTTTTATTTTGTTTTTGAAAGAGAACATTGCTATGTGTGCAGGCCAACCTCAAGCATATAATAATCCCACTGCCTCTGCTTCTTGAGTGCTGAGATTACAGGTATAAGCCACCATGCCCAGCTACCAGTGTTATTTGGTTCTTGATATATGTGGTAGCTGGTTCAAAGGAGCCTGGGTTCCACCCACAGCACCACATAAAACCAGGAGTGCTGTCACATGACTATAATCCTAACACTTGGGAGACAACTATTATCACAGGTGGATCTCTGTGAGTTCGAGGCCAACCTAGTCTAAGTGGTAAGTTCCAGGCAAGCCAAACTATTGTGAGATACTATCTCAAAAAAACAAAACCACACCTGGTATGGAAGCCAGCAACTTTAGTCCCAGTGTTCAGGGGCCAGAGGTGGGTGGCCAGCGAAGAGGCCTGTGCGCAGTGAAGTGGTCCTTTGTAGCTAGACACGCCCTAAAGGAGCTGGCGGTGGGAATCGCTCACACTCTCTACAGTCAGGTGTAAAGTCCTTCCTCACAGTTCACCCTTTACCTCCAGTCATTGGCTGTCACTGTCCCATGTCTGCTTGAGTCTTGCTTCTGAATGCAAGTCATAGACAAGACTCAGGGAAAAAATCATTCAGTTTCACTGTATCTGTCTCTCTGTCTCTATCTCTCTGTCTTTCTGACTCTGTCTTTCTCTGTCTCTCTGTCTGTCTCTGTCTCTGTCTGTCTCTTTATCTCTCTCTGTCTCTCTCTGTCTCTGTCTCTCTGTCCCTCTCTCTCTCTGTATGTGTGTGTCCAAGTGTCCCTGTGTGAAGGCTAGAAGTCAATTGTTATACAAATTTTATAAGTGATATTTTTTCTTTATCCTGGCTAGCTCCCAAATGAATGACAGACACTTTTAGATTTATTTAATCAAGCTTTTGAGGCACAATAGCTGAGTGGTTGTTGATTTGTTTGTTTGTTTGTTTGCTTGCTTGCTTGGTTTTTGAGACAGGGTTTCTCTGTATAGCCCTGGCTGTCCTTGAACTCACTCTGTAGAACAGGCTGACCTCGAACTCAGAAATCCACCTGCCTCTGCCTCCCAAGTGCTGGGATTAAAGGCAGTCACCACCACTGCCCAGCTGATCTATTTTAATCCTTTAAACTAATCTGGCTACCTCTCCTCCAAAATCCCAGAGATTCTTGCGTTTTAGTATTGATTTGTCTCTCTCTGCTCCAGGTGTTTTCTCATGGTTTTACGGGACTTTCTCCGAGTGGTGCATCCTCTCCGCCTTCCCTAGCTGGCAGAAGTCTAGCCCTAGTCTCTCCTCTACTCAGTTACTGGCTAATCAGCTTTTATTGACAATAAGAGAATAAATGGGGAGCAATGTTTACACAACATTGAGACAGGAGATTCTTAGGATTCTTAGAATAAGCATTACAAGACTATGTCTGACCGGGTAGTGGTGGCACACACCTTTAATCCCAGCATTTGAGAGGCAGAGACAGGCGGATTTCTGAGTTTGAGGCCAGCCTGGTCTACTGAGTGAGTTCCAGGACAGCCAGGGCTATACAGAGAAACCCTGTCTTGAAAAAGAAACCCTGTCTTGTCAAAAAAAAAAAAAAAAAAAGACTATGTCTGGATTGCAACCAGATATGGGGGCAGAAAAATCAACATTGGAATATTACAACGATAATCTTTACGCAATGCATAAAAATATTACTCCTATAGTCAATCTCAGGTCTCACTCCTCAGAGGTCGTCCATCTTTTTTTTTTTTTTTGAGATGGAGTCTTTCTCTCTAGGACTTCACCCACTAACTACTGAGCCCCAGGGATTCTCCTCTTGTGTCTGGGAAGTGCTGGGATTATAAGTATGTGCCACTGGGTCTGGCTTTTCATGGGTCCTAGGTATCGAACTCTGGCCCTCTTGCTTGTAGAATAGGTTCTTAACCAACAGAACCATCTCCCCAGCCCCTGTTGTTCCTCCTTCTTGTTCCTGTGATATCCACTCCTAGCTGGTGTCTAGGTGGGCACCAATGTTCATCTGGTAGGTGGCACTGAGAGCCTGACCTCTGGTCATAACAGATTCCTCAGGCAGGGGTTCTGTTCTTACTCAGACAAGGGAAAGCCCTCTCACTGGTTATTAGGGTCTCACATGAATGTTTCACTATTCTGTGAATGACAGCAGGTCAGTCTTTTCTCTAGCCGTCTAGGCCTAGAATCTACAGAGACCAAAGCACCCAGGTAGCAGTCATCTTTAAGAGTCCATGAGTGCTTGATAGGTGTCTTATAACTCTGGAAAGCCCTGATGTGATTCAGCATCCTCCCATCTCTAGGTCTGTAGGTCTTTCCTTCTCTGTCTGCCATAGCATTGCAGACCCATTCATAATGGACAATTACCTTCTCCAACTTCTGGGAGACAACTACTAATTTAGCAAGTTAATATCACTTCTGGGGGTCCTTTTACTTAGTACGAGATCTCAGTAAAGTCAATTACTTCCTGTTTTATGTTCCGGCTCCTAAATCAAGCATGCCCAGAATCTAGTTAAAGCTCAACTCCCCCTGGCCCTGCCAATATTGATCACCAGCTCTTGCAGCTCCTGTGGAAAATAATACCTTTTCTCTGGCTTAAAAAAGAAATGAGGCTCAGCACCTCCTTTTATGCCTTTAACCTGCCTAAAGCCTAGGAGCCTTCTAAGGCAATGAGTGGATCCTATAGAGGGATGGTCTTTGATTGAGGGGGGCCTCTGCATTGTCAAGCAATCTTTGGGAGGGGAGATTCTAGTGCTAATTCTTAGGAAGGTGGTCAGCCCTGCATACTCAGAGGTGGGGGCAACAGAACCTACAGAAGCTTAGGCATGCCCATCTATAGATGTCTTACCCTTCACAAGGGTCCACCCCAGGGCTCTGACTTTCGTATAACATAGACTGGATGACTGATCAGCTTTTAAAGATTTTATCATCATCACTGACATTATCATCACCATGTGCTTGTGTGCTCTGTGTGTGTGTGCGCGCATGTGTGTGAGGTGTGTGTGTAGGTGTGGGGGTGCATGTGTGTGGAGGTCAGAGGACATCTACCAGGAGCTAGCTCTCTCCTACCTTGACATCCAGAGAGTGAACTCAAATTGCTACCCTTGAGCAGTGCTTATACCACTGGCTCTCTGGCTCTCTGGCCAGCTTTGATGTCTAGGTGCTCTGATTATTAAGCCAAGGCTTGGGCCTCAGTTTTCTGGGTCCTGCCACCATAGTTGAGAAGAGCTTTGTATTGTGCTACAGTGGCTGGCTGACTTCTTCACCTGCATTCAACTGGCTGTTGCCCATCTCAGCTCTCCCTTGTCTTCTGTAGGGCACTGGTAGCTGGACCACCACCACCATACTCAGTGCCCTTCCCTCCTCCTCCTCCCCCTCCTCCTCCTCCTCCTCCTCCTCCTCCTCCTCCTCCTCTTCTTCTTGTAGAGTCTTTCTATATAGTCATGGCTGTCCTACTAGGCTGGCCTCGAACTCACGAAGATGTGCCTACCCTTGCCTCCTGCATGCTGAGATTAAAGGTGTATGCTAGCATGCTCTGCTTGTGCCCTTTTCTTAATTGACACTATTTCCTACATGCCTATCAGACTCTGGACATTTTATATAACTGGAATAAAAATATTTTTCTCTCTGTGGTTCTGAGATTGAACCAGGCCTCACTCATGATAGGCAGGCCTCTCTGAGATTGAACCAGGCCTCATTCATGATAGGCAGGCCTCTCTGAGATTGAACCAGGCCTCACTCATGATAGGCAGGCCTCTCTCCCACTGAGCTACAAGTTCAACTCATACATGACCTTTTGTAACCAGTCCTCTCACCTCACAAATGCACTCAAGGTTCATACATGTTATAGCATGTATTAGTATTGCAATTATTTTGACTGTATAATATTCTAATGTATATAATTTTACTTATCAGGTGAAAACCTTTTGGATTGTTTCTGAGTTTTTCCTGTTACACACAGTACTACTGTGAATATTGGTTTGGAAGTTTGCATATAGACATGTTTTATTTCTTTTTTGTTGTCATTTTTGTTTTTCATTTTTTTGGGTTTTGCTGTTGTTTTGTTTGGTTTTGGCAAAGGGTTCTCTGCATAGCCTTGGCTATCCTGAAATGATCTCTGTAAAGATGACTGGCTTCAAACTCACAGAGATCCACCTGCTTCTGCCTCCCAAGAACTGAAATTAAAGGCATGTGCCCACCACTACCTGGCTATGCTTTTATTTCTTCTGGATATATGCCTAAAAGTAGAGTTACTACCTTATGCAGTAACTTGGTTAGCTTTTGTTGTAGTTTTTGTGTTATTTTTCCCCTTGACATGGTCTCCTTCTGTAAGTAGCCAAGGCTAACTCTGAATCACAGTCCTCCTGTCCCTTGCCTCTTAGTCCACCAAGTGCTAGGACTATAGACTTGAGTCTTCATAATTCTTATAACTTATAGCTTTATAACCTTTTCCAAATATAGGTTTATATGAAAGTCTAATGCATACACATACACCTACATGCAGACATACATGCACACACAAATAAATATTAAAATCAAAACAAACAGAAAAAAAAACCTTTCTTAACAACTTCCACCTCTACTTCATTGAAAGGGCAGGGTGATCTAGGTGTAGCATCGCACACCCTTCTGGACAACACTCAGGAGGCAGAGACAGGCGAATCTCTGAGTTCAAGACCAGCCTGGTTTACAAAGTGAGTTCCAGAACAGCCAGAGATACACAGAGAAACCCTGTCTAAAAATAAAAAAAATAAAAAAAAATAAACAAAACAACTATACATACATACATACATACATACATACACACACACACACAGAGAAAATGACTGGATACCGTGGCTCATGCCTGAAGTTCCAGTGGTCCAGGCTGAAACAGGAGCATTGCTGTGACTCTGATGTCAGCCTAAGCTACATAGTGAGTTTCAGGCCAGAGAGGGAGAGTAAGACTCTGTTTCAAAAACAAACAAACAAACAAACAAACATACAAACACCTCTACCCTCAAAATTAAAGAAAGCGGCCACCGGTGATCTATGGTTGGAGTGACAAGTCTTTGTGTTTGCTTTGAACTTGGAACTTATTTTGTAAAGCAAGTTAGCCTGAAATTCACAGAGATTCACCTGCCTCAGCCTCCCTGGTTCTGGGATCAAAGATGTGTGCCACCACTGCCAGACCTATATGTGTTTAATGACTATAATATTTTTATTAGTTTTTGAGAACGTATACCCTTATACTATATATTTGATTATATTCAAACTCCAACCCTCCCTAACACCCAGAAGATCTATCCCTAATCCTCCACCCACTCCTAACTTCCATATGCTTCTCTCTTTCTTCTTTCTTTCTTTCTTTCTTTCTTTCTTTCTTTCTTTCTTTCTTTGCAACTGGGCCTCACTATACATACAGCCTTGTCTGGTTGATAACCCACTATGTACACCAGGCTGGCTGTGAACTCACAGAGATCTATCTACCCTGCCACCCAAATGCTGGGTTTAAAGCATCGGTTCTCAACCTGTGGGTCACAATCCTTTTGGCAAACCTTTATCTCCAAAAATATTTACATTATGACTCATAACAGTAGCAAGGAAAGTAATTTTCTGGCCAGGGGTCCCCACAGCATGAGGAATTGTCCCGGCATTAGAAAGGTTGAGAACCACTGGTTAAAGGCACGTACACCTCTTTTTTTTTTTTTTTTTTTTACAGCCGACTGATTCCAGTTTGTCCTTCCCATATACTCATGGGTGTGGGACCATACACAAGACCTACCAGGCACCACACCCTTAAAGAAAACTGACTCTCCCTCCCCCAGAAGCCATCAACTCCTCATCTGGGGTGAGAGCTTGTGAGTCCCTCCCCATCATGCTTTGCTGGTCTTGCCCAGGCAACCACAGCTATTAACCAAGAGTGCAATGGTCCTGTTTTGACCAGAAAATGGTTTCTGTCTGGGTCTTCTCCAACTATGGTATTTACAATCTTTCCCCTGTGGCACATGGTCCCTGAGCCTTGGACAGGGAGACTATGATATAGATCCATTTCTGGCTGCTGTTTTGTTTGAGACAAGGTCCTGCTTTATTCCGTAGACAGGCTGGCCTCCAACTCTGTATGTAAGCCAGAACCGTCTGAACTCATGAGACTCCTGTCTCTTCTTCTCTAGTTCTGGGTTACGTGTCTGTCACCACTTTTAATGTACTTATTGTGTGCTCTGAGGCAAGCCTGTTGTCCCTTAACAGAACAACACGTTCTCCAATTATGAAGTGGGCTATGTAAAGAACAACTCGGACCTCTTGTCAAAAATCATGATGGCTGTGGTGGTGCAGGCCTTGATCCAAGAATCCAGGAGGCAGACGAATCTCTGCGTGTTTGAGCCCAGCCTTGTCTATGAAGTGATTCCAGGCCAGCTAGGGCTACATAGTGAGAACCTGTCTCGAAGCAAACAAACAAACCAAAGCAGAGTCGTTTCTGCAGGCCTACTATTCTGGAAGTAGTTCCCTACCCCAGGCCCATCTTCTGATGACTGGAGGACAAGCTAATGTTCTGACTGTAGCCTGTGAGATGCCTTGAGTTTGAGCCCAGCTGCTAGGCACACCAGCATTCCTAATCCAAGAGCACCCTGGATAATAAATGCTATTGTTGTTTTAAAATTCTGGGTTTTGGTGCTGGGCATGGTGGTATTCTCCTTTAATCCCAGCACTTGGAAGGTAGAGGCAGGAGGATCTCTGTGAGTTGTAAGCCAGCCTGGTCTACATAGTGAGTTCCAGGACAGTCAGAGCTACATAATGAGACCCTGTCTCAAAAAAATCAAATAAATAATAAATACTCGGGATTTTGAAGTTATTGGTTATACAGTAGCAGAAAGCAAATGCCCATGAATAGGATGTTGTAAGAGCAAATTGTGGAAATTTAAGCCAGGCTAGCGCTCATTCCAACAATCCCATTACTCAGATTCTGACGGAAGACTGTCACAAACAAAACAAACAAACAAAACCAAAACCCACCAGAGGCAATGGAGATGGCTCAGTGGTTAAGAGGCTTGTTGCTCTTGCAAAGGATCTAAGTCCCAGCAATATGGTTCCTAGCACCTCCACATGGTACTTTACAACTATCCATAATGCCAGTTTCAGGGGCTCTGACCCCCTTCTCTGACCTCTGCAGGCACCAGGTGCATAGGTGGTACACATGCCCACATGCAGACAAAACACTCAAACACTCAATAAGTTTTGTTTTTTGTTTTTTGGGGTTTTTTGAGATACGGTTTCTCCATGTTGTCCTGGCTGTTCTAGAACTCACTCTGTAGCCCAGGCTGGCCTCAGACTCACAGAGATCTGCCTGCTTCTGCCTCCCAAGTGCTGGGACTAAAGGCGTGCATCATCACCACCTGGCAAACAGAATTTTTTAAATCAAAAAATAAGATAAAATAAATGAGCTGGGAGATGGCTTAGCTGCTCAGTCAGTGGTGAAGGGCGAGTGTTATCGCGAAGACCTGAGTTCACACAAAGGCCAGGTGTAGTAACATGTGCCTGTGAGACCAAACCCAGGGAGGCTGAGCCAGACACTGACAGAAAGAGAGAGTGTATGTTAAAGGAATACTCCAGAAAGAACTAAATAACAATAAGATAAAAAAAAGTGGGATAAGAGAACTTGAACAGTCATTTTGGAAAGACAAATGACACACTTATGAAAAATAGGGGTGTTTAGAAGGGGGAAATGAGGCAGGCTTGGTGGTGCACACCTTTAATGCCAGCATTTAGGAGGCAGAGGCAGGCAAATTTCTGTGATTAAGAACCCAGGCTAGCTGGGCGATGGTGGCGCACGCCTTTAACCCCAGCATTTGGGAGGCAGAGGCAGGTGGAATTCTGAGTTCGAGAGTTCAAGGCCAGCCTGGTCCACAGAGTGAGTTCCAGGACAGCCAGGGTTATATAGAGAAACTCTGTCTCGAAAAACCAAAAGAAAAAAAAAAAAAGAACCCAGGCTGGTCTATAGATTGAGATCCAGGATAGCCAAAGCCACACAGAGAAACTCTGTCTCAAAAAGGAGGGTGGGGAGGGGGATGGGGTTAGAAAGATGGGTCAGTAGTTAAGAGCACTTAATGCTTTTGGCCACAGCCAGAGTCTGGTTCCCAGCACCCATGTTGGACAGCTCATAGCTGCCAACTCCAGCTTCAGAGTATTTGACGCCTTCTTCTGTGCTCTGTGGGCTCCTGTACTCATGTACACATACCCCCACAGAGACACATACAGGATACAGAATACACACACACACACACACATACACACATCTATAAATAAAATACATCTTTAACAAGTAAAATAAAATAGCTGGGAGTGGGGAGTGGAGAGTATGCTTTTAATCCCAGTACTTGGGAGCCAAAGGCAGGCAGATCTTCATGAGTTCCAGACCACTAGAAATATATAGTAAAACACCCCATCTCAAAGCAAAGCAATGTTGTTTTCGTTGTTTTTTTTTTTTTTAAAGGTTGGAGGTCAAAGGAGACATCACTGAACTAAATCAAGAAAATATGCCCAGACTGATCTGAAATAGCCTTCAAATTCCAGGGTGACAGGGCATAGCAAGAGCCAAAGCAGTGTTTGGAAACCAAAGTGTCACAGGTATGACACAACTGACTTCTATTAACCTAGAATTAAATCAGAAAGTCTTGTACCTTACAGAAAGAGAGAGAACAAATCCTCTGATCAAAATTGTGGCCAGGCATAGTGGTGCACACCTTTAATCCCAGCATTAAGGCCCAGGCAAGTGGATCTCTGTGAATCTAAAGGTCAGTGTGGTCTATGTAATGAGTTTCTACCAGCCAGGAACTGTATAGTGAGACCCTATGTCAAAAATAAAAGAATAGTGCTGTGTGCGGTAGCTCATACCTTTAATCCCAGCACTTGGGAGGCAGAGACAGGTGGATCTCTGTGAGTTTGAGACCAGCCTGGTCTACAGAACAAGTTCCAGGAACCAAACTCTGGCTGTGGGCAAAGCAGCCAGTGCTCTTAACCACTGAGCTATCTCTCCAGCCCCATATTTCCCCCTTTTTAAACACCCCTATTTTGCAGAAATTTGTCATTTGTCTCTCCAAAATCAGTATTCAGATTCTCTTATCCCATTTTTTATTTTATTGTCTCCTACACTTGTTTCAAACAAACAGAAAAGAATTGATGTCTGCTTTAGCTTTGTCTTAAGTATGAAGGAAGAAGTACTCCAAACAGTTAAGCGACTGTACACATGTGCGCCTGGGGCTATTGTACAGCATTTGCCTTGCGTACACAGAGCCCAGGATTCCATCTTCAACATTGTAAAGCATGTGGAGGGGGGGGGGAACGAGGCCCCCCCCCAGGTGTTTGTTGAGTGAATACAGAGGTTGCTTTTCTATTTGTTTCTGGAGGCTTGAAGAGCCCCTGAAGAGGACAACCAGAACTTTTGCTCTCTCCTTCCCCTCCTACCCCTGGAATTGACTTGGAGTTCAGCCTGAATTCCTGTTCCCGCCTTGTTGAACTGATCCCTGCTGTCTAGATTTTCTTCTCTACAGGAAGAGCCATGGGGAAAGATAACAGAAAAGGTAGTTTCACCTGGTCCCCACCTGCCCTCACTCCTCCTACCCGGATGTTTCCAGGAGGCTCTCAGGGCCCTGGGCTCCCCCAGCTAATCTTCTCTTGGGGAGCCTGTCTCCTGGGATCATGGAAAGCAGACCTGAACAGGGACACTGGTCAGCGGCCCCGCCCTGTGCAGTCACGGTGGCTCTCAGATCCGCTGCAACAGCCTGAATGACAAACCAGCTGAACCCTTTGTTGGGTTCGTGACTTCAATCTATTTGCAGAGTGCTGGCACCCTGCGCAGCTGACAGAGCCCCATTCACTGGCCCAGGGCCCACAGGACCACACCCGCCCACACACAAATGAAGGCAGTTCAGATTACACCAACCATGGAACCCATGGCTACAAAGGAAGTTAGGAGCTGGGAAGCAGGGCCGCACCCCACCCCCCAGGTTGCTTGGGTGGCTGAGGAACACAATTTGGCCTATTCTAGATCTCTAGGGGAGCAAAAGCGTGCAGCAGCGCTGGTTGTCTAAGATACCAGGAGACAGGGGACAGTCCCACTCACTCTTCCCCAGGGGCCACGGTACAGAGCCTCACCAAGCCACCCGGGACTTGTCCACACTTGCCCTGTGCACCTAAGTCTAGCCTTAGTGCTAGGCTTAGCTCTTCCCTACTGTGATACTCTGGCCTAAGGAGCCTTAGCAACTGCAAAGAGTTTCGAATCTTTGAGCATGGTGATTAAGGTGCTCCTCATCTGTGCCCATCTTGGCATCACCTTCCTCCCTTAAAACTCTTTGACCTGTGGTTCCTTGGTTTCCTCTGCCTCAACATTTACTTACCAGCAGGGACCTTTCCTGCCCAGGGATAATCTTAACTTACACCATTTTTCACTGTGGTGACTATACTATCCAAGTCCAGTGTAAAGATGGCTTAGCAAGGCTTGGGCTATAACTCATTTGGTAAGTGCTAGCACAGCAAGTGTGAAGCCCTGGGTTTGATCTACTGTACCACATAAATAGGGTGTGGTCCGTGCCTGTTGTCCCAACCTGCAGAAGGTGTAGACAGGAGGGCCAGAAATTCAAAGTCATCCTCAGTTCCAGGCCACCTGTCTCCATCTCACCCTACCCCACCCCCCAAACCTAAAACCTTCCCTGAGAACTTCCCCAAAATGATTTAGAAGCCAGACATGGCACTATAGCAGCATAGCCCAACAAATAGCTTTAGCACTTGAAAAGCTGACAGAAGATGGTCAGGTTCAGCCTGGGTCTTATAGTGACAGCCTATCTCAAAGGAAAACAGACCAAACCAAAACAGCAACAACAACAAAATAAAACAACAACAACAAAAAACAAAAAACAAAACAAAAAACCAAAAAACAAAACAAAACAAACAAACAAGAAAGGAAAATCCCAACTTCAAAAAGCAGATTTACTCCCTGATCTAAAACTATGGACCCTTTTTTAAAATTTAATTTACTTTTATTTTATGTGGATGAGTGTTTGGTTTGGTTTGGTTTTTCTTTTTTAAGATTTATTTATTTTATGTATGTGAGTACACTGTCACTGTCTTCAGACACACCAGAAGAGGGCATCAGATTTCATTTCAGATGGTTGTGAGCCACCATGTGGTTGCTGGAAATTGAACTCAGGACTTCTGGAAAAACAGACAGAGCTCTTAACCACTGAGCCATCACTCCAGCCCTTCATTTGATTTTACAAGACAGGGTTTCTCTGTGTAGCCCATACTGTCCTGGAACTAGCTCTGTAGACCAGGCTGAACTTGAACTCAGAGACCCACCTGCATCTGCCTCCTGAGTGTTGGGATTAAAGGTGTGCACTACCACTGCCTGGTGTGTATGAGTGTTTTGCCTATATGTATGTTTGTCCACCAAATGCTCTATGTGTATTTGTGCACTGTGTCAGATGCTCATAGAGGTCAGAAGAGAGCATCAAATCCTCAGAACTGGAGTTGCAGACAGTTGTAAGCCACCATATGGGTGCTGGGTCTTGAACCCAGGTAGTCTGAAAGAGTAGCAAGTGCTCTTAACCATCTCCCTAGCCTCTGAACTATGACTTTTTTTGTCAGTCTTTAAAACTGATATCCCAGAGTTCAGGTGATAAAGAATTTGCTGCAGAGCCTACACAAAGCACTGGGTTTGATTTCCAAAAAAGGCCTTGGCTACATAGCAAGTTCCAGACCAGCCTGGGCTACAGGAGACTTTGACTTTAAAAGCATGGTTGGTGAGGGAAGACGAGCATGTCATACCAAGTGAAAAACAACCTCATGTGTGTTGCATGATTCTATTGATATGAAATATGAAGAATAGGCCAGTCTGTAGAGACAGCAAACAGATTCCTGGTGCCAGTGCCCAGGGGGAGGGAGGTTTGGGAGCAACCAAAGAAAAATGTGAAAATGTTCTGCAATATGAAAATACTCTCGACATTCTGGGTTGTGAGCCTGGCTGAGCCATCTCTCCAACCCAGATTATATTCTTTAAGATGGCAATTTTTAGTTAGGCGTGGTGGTATACATTTTGTAATCTTAGCACTGAAAGAGCAGAATTGGAGAATTCCAGGTCATTCTCTTGGCTACATAGCAAGTTCTAGCCTAGCCTGTGCTATAGACTATGACCCCCCCATCCTAAAAACAATACAGCCCCTCAAACACACACACACACACACACACACACACACACACACACACACACATACATACATACATACACACACACACACACACTAAGGTAAAAGAGGATGTGTCAATTTTATGGTAAGTGAATGTGAATTAAATTTCAATAAGCTAGGGTTTTTTGGTTTTTTTTTTAAATACTGAATCTCATGTAGCCTAGAACTTGCTGTGTAGCCAAAAATGACTTTGGTTTCTTCCTCCTTCTGTCTCCCAAGTGCTAGGATTACAGGTGTGTAACAGCAAGCCTAGCTTACTCGGTGTTGAGGATGTAGGCCAAGCTTTTATACATGCTAGGCAAGTACTCTACCAACTGAGCTGCATTCTCAACCCAAAGCTACTACTTTAAAAAATGTTATTATATAATTCAAAAATCATACAAGGCAAGTAAAAAGAGGAATGAAAAGGCATTGTAAATCTCTCCATGAAAGATGGCAACTCCTAACTTATCCGTGAGTGTTCTGCCAGACCTTTGGTGCCAGTGTGAACACTTACAGGTAATTACACTCAGTCTGATCACCACGACATCGCAGGAACCTGAACCAAGCTTAGGAAAGAATTTCTCCAGAAGCCTGCTCTGCAGCAGGTCATGTGTGGTTGGGACTGTGGTGACCAGAAGGGTATACTGTGGCATGAAGGGACATTACAAGTCTTTTTTCTTTTTAAAATGTATTTCTTATGTTTTTTAAACCTTTTTTTTTCAGATTTATTTAACGTGTCTGAGTGTATGGCTTAGACGAATATGTGTGCACCACATGTGTGTCTGGTGTTCACAAAGGCCAGAAGGGGGGTTGGATTTCCCGGGTAGTGGGGTTCCAGATGGCTATGAACTGCCATGTAGGTTCTGAGAACCAAACCCAGATCCTCTGCAAGAGCAGTCAGTGCTGAGCTAGGGGATGGCTCAGAGGTGAAACACTTGTTCTTGAAGAGGACCCAGCTTTGATTTCCAGCACCTACCTGGCTGCTCACAATCTTCTGTAACTCCAGCCTCCAGGAAATCTAATGCTCTCTTCTGATCTTCAAACACATCAGGAACATACAGTGTACATACATGAATGAAGGCAAAACACTCATACACATAAAATAAAATAACAAATAAATCTAAGAGATTGAGAGAGAGACAAGGCAGAGAGGAACAGCAAAAGCAGCCCTGACTCTTCCAGCCTCCTTTCCTTTTTCTTGTTTGGGGTGCCCAGATTGAACTTTGGGGCTTGTGCATTCTAGGCTACTGCTCTACCTCTCAGCTTCCAAGCTAGCCTCCAGAAATTTTAACGCACCAAAGGCTACCCCAATGGCATCACTCTGTGAACGCTCTCTGCCTTTACTGGATTTCTTTCCTCTCAGCCTCTAGTCTGCAGCAGTTCTTCACAGCAATATAGTAGCCGCATAGGTGCCACATGACTTACTCAGTCCCGTGTAAGAAGCCACCTCTTATTAGAGGCTTTCAGTGTCACCGCACACTGCTATGGGTGACCCTACCACCTCCACAGGCTACCTAGTGATTATTCCATAGGGTAAACCATCTACAAATGACCCTGGGGACACCAGAGGACAGAGTCTAGGTACCTCTGCATTTCTCAACCCAGAACTGCTGGATTTGCTCAGGCAGCACAAGTTCTTAGATATCTATTTCAGAAATGGTGGCGGGGCTGGGAGAGTTAACTGCTCCGGCAGATCAGCTAGAGAGCGATTCTTACATGAGTGTGCCTCTCTGAAGAGCCTTGAGAATCACGGAGATGCAGCTGGTATCTTCCACATTTGGGCAATTTTAGGATTTTATAGCCAATAATCGTATATAGTATTGTCTTTTTAACTTTTTAAAAATGTATTTAGAGTACAGGTCTCACAATGTAGCCCAAGCTGCCCTCCATGTAGCCCAGGCTCCCCTCCATGTAGCCCAGGCTGCCCTCCATGTAGCCCAGGCTGCCCTCCATGAAACCCAGGCTGCCCTCAAGCTTGAAGATCTTCCTGCTTCAGTCTCTCAAGCACTGGAAGAAAAGGCTCATGTCACAGTGGCCAGCCTTTGTTTTTCTTGAGATGTGGGCTCACAGAATGGCTGCACGGAGGCTGACCAGAGCATGCAGCATGTGGAGTGTCCTGTAAACCACTGCTGGTCCAGGTTTACAAATTTTTATAGCAATGCTGGAAAAATTATGTATTTGTTGATCCCGATAACAGGGATGGGTAGTCAGGCAGTGGTGGCGCACACCTTTAATCTCAGCACTTGGGAGGCAGAGGCAAGTGGATTTCTGAGTTTGAGACCAGCCTGGTCTACAGAGTGAGTTCCAGGACAGCCAGGGCTACACAGAGAAACCCTGTCTCAAAAACTAAACAAACAAGCAAGCAAGTGAGCAAATAAATAAATAAAATGTTCAATTTGAGGCTGATAGTTTCAGAAGATTAGAGTTTCTGATGGTGGAGTAAAGTCATGGCAGCAGCTACAGACCTGAAAGCTTACATCGTGATCCAAAAGCCAGAGGCCGTGTGAGAAAGAGAGACACCAGGAATAGTGTAAGTCTTTTGAAACCTCAAAGCCCACCCCCCCAGTGACACACCTCCTACAACTAGGCCATACTTCCTGATCCTCCCCAAACTGTTCTACCAACTGGAGACCAAAGTATTCAAACATATGAGGGTCATTCTCATCCAAACCACCGTGGATTGGTTATCTTTTGAGACACGATCTTGTTGTATAGACCAGGTCGACTTGGATTTTGCTATGTTGCCCAGGTTGCCTAAGTTCATGATCCTCCTGCCTCTTCCCACTAAATGCTGGGGCTGAAGGTATGAGCCACCACATTCAACCACACTATTAGATCAGAAAATAAAAACCAAACAAACTTTTGAGTTTTGAAGCTTCAAAGCCAGACTCTGTCCATAAACTAATTAATTAACAACAAACATACAGGGGGCTGAAGAGATGGCTCAGAGGTTAAGAGCACTGACTGCTCTTCCACAGGTCCTGAGTTCAACTCCCAGCAACCACATGGTGGCTCACAACCATCCGTAATGAGATTGGATGCCCTCTTCTGGTGTGTCTGAAGAAAACGACAGTGTAGT
Source organism: Grammomys surdaster (assembly GCF_004785775.1). NCBI lineage: Eukaryota > Metazoa > Chordata > Mammalia > Rodentia > Muridae > Grammomys > Grammomys surdaster. The sequence goes on from NW_021604603.1 coordinate 4,642,634, forward strand.
CACATATATAAAATAAATAGATTTAAAACAACAAGAACAACAAACATACAAAGAACAAAAGCAATCAACTATCAAACTGATCTTTCCTGGCAAAGCATCTGAGCAGTTCTGAAAATTCTGTGCTGGGATAAAGGTTCTATCCCTGAGTGCTCACAACCCAGCCTTGGGTAATTGACCTCACCCTGTGACTCTTAGAGCTTCCTCACATGAAGAAAGGGATCATAATAGGCCCTACCTACCTCAAAGGACTTTTGCAGGAATTAGGTGAGATAACACACTTAAACCAGATCCATACCTAAGAAGCTGTGGTTTTCCCCTGCCCCTCCTCACCCTTCCCATCCCTTCTGCTGACTCTGAGATGAAATATTCTGAAAGAGGAAGAGAAACCCGCAGGGAAACAGATGGAGAAATCACAGCTGGAGACAGGTGGAGTCATGGAGCCTAAGAGCCAAGGGACAAGGTGAGCTGAAATATCCTTTCCAGAGAAGGCAAGAGTAATCAGGTGTGACAATTCACACCCGAAATCCCAACACTTGAGAAACTGATGCTGGAAGATCAGGAGAGTAAGGCTAGCCTTGGCTATATATCAAGTTCAAATCAACTTGGGCTCCATTTGATCCTATCTCAAACTAAAATTAGTAAATGAGCTAGCATGTGGTGATGCACATCTTTAATCCCAGCACTTGGGAGGCAGAGACAGGTGGATTTCTGAGTTCAAGGCCAGCCTGGTCTACAGAGTGAGTTCCAGGACAGCCAGGACTACACAGAGAAACCCTGTCTCGAAAAACCAACCAACCAACCAGATACCTAATAAATGACTACACATTAATGATACTCGTCCCCTGTACAGAGTCTTCCTACTCTCTGCCATCAGGAAGAGTTGCACGGCACCCTTATTTCTGAAGATGATTCTGCTCTAAGAAACCGTGTTGCATAAACCCTTATCAGCTGAGGGATGGAAGTCAGTAGTAAAGCAAAGCAGTACGCCCAAGCATATCAAGTAAGGCCCCCTTTAAATTACAAAATTATTTTGTATATGAATGTTTCGCCTACCTGTATGTCTCTGTACCATGTGTGTGCTTGGTGCCTGGGGAGGCCAGAAGAGGGCATTGGACCCCCTAGAACTAGAGTTACAGGCAGTTGTGAACTGCTATGTGGGTTCTGGGAACCGAACCTGAGTCCCTGGAAAAGCAGAGCAGCCGATGCTCTTAATCCCTGACCATCTATCTCTCCAGCTCCCTAATAATAATTTTTAAAATCTTATCAGCTGAGTTTAGTGGCTTAATCCCATCATTCCTGCACTCAGAAGGCTGAGACAGGGGGAATGCTGCCAGCCTGGTCTACATAGGGAGTTCCAGGCCAGTCACAGTTGCATAGTGAGACCTGTCTTAAACAGAAAAGCAAGGCACCCTGCCCTGCCCAGCAGAGACCCTCTCTTTCAGTGGCTTTGTCTTCAGATTTCCCTTCTCATAATTGATCAACTCCAACAGCCCAGAAAACTTCGTTTGTCCAATCACCTTCACTCTTGCCTCCTCCACCCCTTTTCTTTCTTGGAACTGGGTCTCTGGCCAAAGCTTGCTTTGAGCTTGCTATGTAGCTGAGACTGAACTTGAACTTATGATTCTTCTATCTCCATCTCCTGAGTGCTGGTATTTATACACACCTCTATGCTTCTGAGGACTTACTTACCCCAGGGCTTGCTTCATGGTTGCTAGCCAAGCATTCTACCACTGTGCTAAATTCCCAGCCCTCATGATGGCTTTTTTGCAGCAGCTGCCTCCTCTTCCTCTTCCTCCTCTTCCTCCTTGTTTTCCTCCTCCTCCTCCTCGTCCTCCTTCTCCTTTTCCCCCTCCTCCTCCTCCCTCCCCCCCCCTTTCTCTTCTCAACCCTTCCCCTCCAGCTTTATAGTCCTGGCTGCTTTCCATCCTGCTCTATAATCCAGGTTGGTCTCAAACTTACTGTGCTCCCACTTCACCCTCCTGAGTTGTGGGACTGGAGGCATGAATCCCCCTACCTGCCTGGAGAGTCACTTCTTTCCTGTGTAGCACTTCCACACATAAAATGTAATATATCAATTAAAGTTTGAAGCCTTTCTCTTGTCTGATCGACTATCTGTCTTTTATCAGTTTGATTTATGGTCTCCAGTAACGTGCAGGGCAGAGAAGTCTTGTAGCCGCCCCCTTATCTTAATGAGCTCCTAGAAGGCAGAGCTCTCACCTGCTGCCACCTCCTCCGCCCAGTCCTGTCGGGCAGTCAGGCAGTATCCGGAGGAGAGAGCTCCTCCTGTAAGGCCTGCCGGTTACTCAGTCACCGCCAGGCTACTGGGGTATCCAGTGTGCTAGGGGCAGACTCAGGTAGAGGAAAGGAGGTCCAGCTGCTCCTGGCCTGGGAATTCAGCAGAGTTGGAATGAAAGAAAGGCTTACCATGTATTGGAGGGGTAGTTGAGTTCCCAGTGCTGGTGACATGGGCTTGGGAGAAGGGCTTCTAGGCAGTGGGCTATGGACAGAGAACGATGAACAGTACCATATAGAACTGAGAGCTGGCTTAGCAGTTAAGAGCGCTTGCTGCGTTTGCACAGGACTTAGGTTGAGTCCCAGGACTCATGCGGAAAGCTCACAATGGTCTGTAATTTCCAGGGGATCCAACATCTTCTTCTGACCTCCAGGAGCACCAGGCATGTAGGTGGACCACATGCATACATGCAGACAAACTCTCATACACATAAAATAATAGGACAAATACATTTCAAAAGTAAAGCTCAGAGAGACTCAAGGAACAAGTATCCTCCATGGATAGTTGGCTGGATGTCAAGGGGATGTGACCCTGGCACAACCTGTGGGTGAAGCCCTTCCCTAGAGTTGGCTGGAAAACCACTGGCCAGACTGTCCAGCACCTAGCATTCACACAAGGAGACAAGAGAAGTCCTTTCCAGATACCTGTCTAGGAAACCCACCACATCAGGACCCGTGGGAATTGTGGCAAGTGAAGTCCTGGGTTCCAGGACATTCTGGATTGGAGCAGCAGCTGGTGCTTTCTACAAGGTCATGGGTGAGAATGTGTTAGGAGGTGACAGTGCAGAGGCAGGAGGAGGGGAATCAGGATGTGATGGGATAGAGATAAAGCTGGCCCAGACAGCACCCACCGAGATGAATGCCACGTCCCGGTAGTCACCAGTGAACACAGACAGCCATGATCTGAGCATTTACTCAAGGGCTGGGCACCAAGTAGGCAGCCATTGCATATTTGGTGACAGAGTAACCTGTCATCATTGTTGAGAGTGACAGAGAAGACTCAGGTGGAAAACAGTCTGACGTGAACCTGGTCAGTTAATCCTCTGACAGAGACGGAAACTTCTTTCCCAGACTGAGTCACACTTTTCCCATGCTTCCTATCCTTACAAGGTTCTGGACTGTAACCTACCCCCTGAAGTAGACCTGGGAGGGGGGGGTGCAGATGTCCTGGATGCAGACACCAGCACGCCTCTTGGATTGAGCCTCTGCCCTGGTCCTTACAGTTCTTCTGTCTCCCTTTCCTGGAGCCTACCTTCTCCTCTGGTCCCTTCCAGAGGCATGGCTGGGCTCACCCTCGTTTATACAACTCTTCCACTCTAGGAGCTCAAGCACAGATCAGGGAAGTGCCCCTGAGTGTACCGCAGTTATCAGGCAGGATAGACCCTCGCTCCAGGGCAGCCACCTCTGCCTAGCGCACGAGGTACTGTCAGATCTCACTTTAAGGAGCCAGGCCACCAAGCATAGGGTCTGACAGCCACTTCAGGTCTGTCTTTCTTCAGGCCACCATTCCCCCCTAAGAAATGCCCACCAAGGACAAAGAACCCTTGGTCCACCCACCTCTTATTCACCGGTACAGAGCTTCCTGGCCTTCTTTAGAGAAGGGAACTCCCAGGAAGCATCCTGTCATTTTAGAAGGGGCCAAGAATCCCTGGCTTACGGCAGCAGCAAGGCCTGGCTGCCATGGGGAAGGAACAGCTTGCACCCCAAGGGCCTGAACCACCTGCCAGTACTGCCACCCACTCTCCACCCACAAGATCTCGGCCCAACCTGTCCTACAGGTGTGTCTGGCTCCCTGCCACTGGGGCCCAGTGCCCAACTCATTTACGGGAAGGAAGGATGTAAACAGAGGACAAGGGGCAGGAGGAGGACAAAGGCAGCAAGTCTTTTGTTTGCACCTCACTGGGTTCAGAGTCTGTTCACATCACACTGCAGGGGAGCTAGTGCACAGTGCAAAGAACCCGTCCCCATTTGCCCTCCAAGGCTTGTCCACCTCCTGTCACCTGTTGACAGGGTTTCCCTTAGCCCACTTGAGTGCTCCCTCCCAGCCATAGTCTGTGTCTTACAGTCCTAGTCAACACCTAGCCTGCTCAGCCCAGGGCCAGAGCTCAACTAGAGAGCTGCATTTTATTGGCTAGAGTCTGCTGAGTGGCTGCTCAGAGGGCAGGGCACTTAGGTTTCATTTTCCCACTTCAAGGTGTCTGAAGAGGTAGAGGACAGCAGGCCCTTGTCCTGGGACAGCAGGGCCTCAGCCAGTCAGGAGAAACGGGGGAACGTGAAAATATACTCTGGCCTCTCAGGGTTTACCTCTGCCAAAAGCTTCTGATATTTAGCCTAACCGTAGTTCAAACTCCTCCATTCAGTCAGCAAATACTTCTTGGATATCTATCAGATTCCAGATGCCTTTCTAGGGGGACTGGATTACATCAGAGCAGGAAACAAAATGCTCTGCCACCCCACCTCAGCCTCTATTCTAGAGTGCTACCAGAAGTCAGCCAAGAGCAATGCTGGGGAGAGAACAGGGAGGCCCCAGAGGCTGCGCTCTAACAGGGAGGCCCCAGAGGATGTGCTCTTGCCCGGGCCTGGGGAGGAACATCCTGGGCACAGCGCAGACCATCTAAGGCCTGGCTCTGAAACCGTAAGACCAGGACTTCAGAAGCTAGCTAGCTGTATGTTGATCCATACGGCTTTTGATTTTTGTTTTTATATTTTGTCTTTTGAGACAGGGTCTCACTCTGTTGACCTGGAACTCATTACATTACCTAGGCTGGCCTCAAAGTCACAGCCATCTCTCTGTCTTGGCCTCTGAAGGACTAGGATGACAGACTTGGGTCAACATCAGTGTACCAAGGAGATGTCTTTCCAAGCTCTTTCTTTGTATGTGCTGGTACATGAACTCGGGGACTTGTGCCTGCTAGCGAGCGGCTGCCCGTCTCTGCCTGTTAGTGTTGGTGATCACACTAGTGAGGAAAAGCAGCAGAAGCTGGAGCACGGGAACTCACTTGTGCTCCGAGTGCAAGGGGCTGGTGCCAGGGTATATACCCTATCACTATTAGACGTTTGCTGTTAGTTTTAAATTGTGGTGAAGTTATCATCTTTATCAAGTCCAAGTGTACAAATCAGTGTGTTAACACTGTGAACACTGCTGTGCACCCATTATCACCATATTTCCAGAACTCTCTATCATCTCAAACTAAATCATATTTATTGAACAATGATTCCCGTTCTGCCCTCCATACTCAGCCCCTAGAAAACATCTTTCTACTCTCCTTCTCTGGGAGTCCCACAACTCTGAGTCCCTTGTAGAAGTGAATCCTTTTTCTTGGAACTTGCCGTGTGGACCAGGTTGGCTTCAAACTCAGAGATCTGTCTGCCTCTGCCTCCCCAGTGCTTATACTAAAGATGTGCACCAGGCCCAGCTGGAAGTGGCTCTTGGAGCATGTACCTTTCTGGCTTCCAGCTCCCTTCCCTGAGATATTTTAACTTTTTCCTTCTCTTATTGTAGAGTATTGTCATATGAAGAGCTCACACGGTGGCACTAGGCATGTGTTCAGTTGGTGGAGAGCTTGTCTAGCATCCACATGAGTTTGAGCCCCAGAACCGCATAAACTAGACTTGGAAACACATGCCTGTAGCAACCCCAGCCCTTAGAACCGGGGGCAGGAAAATCAGAAGTTCAAGGCCACCCTCATCTATATAACAAATCAGAGGCCAGTCTGGGCTATAAGACCCTGCTTCTGCCCCTACCCCACCCCCCAAAAAGAGAAAACAGTCAAGTTGATAACAAATATAAAAGTATTTTTTAAATAGTAAAAATCCAATAACAATAAAAACATCATTCTAGCCTGGCAGCAGAGGCACATACCTTTAATCCCAGCACTCAGGAGGCAGAGACAGTCAGATCGAACACTGAGTTTAAGGTCAGCCTGATCTACAGAGAGCATTCCAGGACAGCCAGGCCTACATGGAGAAACCTGTCTCGAAAAACAAAACAATAATCCCAGCACTTGGGAGGCAGAGGCAAGTGGATTTCTGAGTTCGAGGCCAGCCTGGTCTACAGAGTGAGTTCCAGGACAGCCAGGGCTACACAGAGAAACCCTGTCTCGAAAAACCAGGAAAAAAAATAAAAACACAGAAAAAAAAAAAAAAAAGAAAGAAAGAAAAAACAAAACAAACGACTATTATTCTGGGTTGAGGACTGTGAACTGCTTGCTGTGACAGCATGAGGACCTATGTTTGAGCCATAGCACCCAGATTAAAAAGCTAGACATGACGGCATGTGCTGCCATTGCTGGGGAGGCAAGGACAGCAGACTCCTGGTAAGGAATTATTGCTGCATCCCAGGGCAGGAAGAGACCCTCCTCAAAAAAAACAAAGTGGGTGGCACATGAGCTACAACACCTGTGCTTGTCCTTTGGTCTCCACACATGTGTACCATACACACATGTGCACCTACATACACTGCACACACAGTCATTGTTGTTTTCCTTCCCCAAGAAGATCTGTCCACTCAGAGGTAAGATAGGACACAGGACACTTAGGAGCCTTTTCATCTTTCTTCTAGACATAGTGAGGACTGTGGGGGGAACCAGAGCTGGACACGTGGTCAGTGCAGGACACATAGTCAGTGGACACGTGGTCAGTGCAGGGACACATAGTGGACACATGGTCAGTGCAGGACACATGGTCAGTGGACACGTGATCAGTGTGGGAACATGGTCAGTGGACATGTGATCAGTGTGGGAACATGGTCAGTGGACATGTGATCAGTGTGGGACACATGGTCAGTGGACACGTGGTCAGTGTGGGACACATGGTCAGTGGACACGTGATCAGTGTGGGACACATGGTCAGTGCTGGGCACATGGACTGTGTAAACTTAGGATTCATCGGAAAAGACACATCAGTCTCTGTCTGCCAATCACTCTCTCAAGATCCCTTTCTCTTCTTTCAGTTGGGCATGGGAAGTGACCCTAAAGATGGGTAGAACTGCTTCTGCCAAGGGCTTTTCAAACAGTGAACTTGAGTTACTCACTGTACCCCTCTGTCACATGCAGGAGTGCATGACTGCCCACTCTTGCTTCCTGAAAGCTATTACTGGCCATTCTAGCACCATCCCAGGGCAGACATTCCTGTGAGCAACTACTATAGGCTTAACCACATACAAATACTATGGGACACAGATGAGCTTATGGAGTTGCTTTCTGGGAACTGGGAATCCAGAAGCGCTATGGAATACTGAGTCCTGCCTGGACCAGAGAAGGAAGGTGTCCATGAAGACTTCCTGGACCGGTGCCTGCACCTCACCCTCTGCACAGTAGTAGCACGTAAGGACGGACGCCGTGCGCTGCCATGTATGTCTCATGAGCGTTGAACTGATGCTCATCTTTACGTGACCTTACAAAGTGGGGGTTAACAACCTCACTTTCAGCTAAGGAGACAAACTCAAGAGAATTTCTGTCATTTGCTCATGGTCACACGGCTCTCAAAAGGCAGTCCCAGGATGGGATCTGAGGTTTACTAACTTCTAAAGTCTTCAGGGTTACCCAGGTTCAGGTAAGGGTAGTTAGTTCGAGATCATTCACAAAGTAAGTTTATGGGCAAACACTTCTTTAAAAAAATTCTTAGAGGCTGGGACAACGCTCAGTTGGTAGAGCACTTGCCTAGAATGCACGTAGCCCCAAGTTGGCTCTTTAACACCTTATATAGGCCAGAGTGGTAAACATGGTAGAACGCCAATGATCAAAGTGGGGGCAAGAGGAACAGAAGTTTAAATCATCCTCAGCTGCAAAGACAGCCAGTATTGATGGAATTTCTCCTCTTTCTCCTCCTCTTCCTCCTCCTCATTCTTCTCTTCCTCCTCCTCCTTCTTAATTTCATTATTTTTGAGACACAATCTCATAGCCCAGGCTAACATTGATCTTTCTATGTGTCTGTAGCTGGTCTTGAACTCCTGATCCCCTGCTTCCATCTCCCATGTGCTGAGATTACAAGCATGTGCCACTGTACTTGGCTGCAAGTGGAAAGGTAGGAAAATTAAAGGCAGATGTGATATTGCAAACCTGTAATCCCAAGGCAAAGGCAGGATGACCGTGAACTAGAGGCTAGCCTGAACTACATGGTGTGACCCTGTTTAAGGAAATAAATATACACACACAAAAAAAATAGTTTTAAAGAAAATTATAAATAGCCTGCTGAATCCTTGATGGGGCATAGAAACAGATTTCTTTTAAATTATATTCAGAGAAGAATTTATTTGTTTGTTTAGAGTCAGGGTTTTATTATACAATCCTAGCTGTCCTAGAACTCACTGTATAGACAAGGATGGCCTTAAATCATAAAGATCTGCCCGCCTCTGCCTCCCAAGTGCTGGGCTCAAAGGCCTGAGCCACAATATCTGACAGGAGAGTCTTTTTAAATTAAATGTATTTTTTCAAACTATTGAGGCAACAGCTTGCTATGTTGTCCAGGCTGGCCTAAAATGGGTTGGGTCATAATTCTCTTGCCTCAGTCTTTTTAGTACCTGGGGCTGCAAATAGTTAACACCACACCCAGCTAAGCGTCTCTAACTGCTTCCAATTGACTTTTCCAGGTATCATAACCAAATGTTTTGTTTTATTTTGAGATAAGGTCTTATTATGTAGCCCTTGTTGGCTATGGAACTTGCTATATAGATTAGGCTAGTCTCAAACTCACAGACATCTGCCTACCTATGGAGTACTGGAACTAAAAATGCTATTCTTATTACCTGGGTTTTCGTTTGTTCAAGACAAAAGTCTTCTATACAGACACAGGCTGGCCTGAATTAAAATTTCTTGCCTCAGCCTCTTCCTGCTTCCTCCCAAGTGCTGGAATTATAGGTCTTTACCCACAACACTCAGCACCTACATGCATGCATGCACCACATTAAGGCCAGAGTCTGGATGGCCAGGTCTATTCGTCTCTATCCTATCCCTTTGAGACAGCATCTCTCAATGAACCTGGAACTAGGCTGATGGTTAGCAAGCTCTACTGATCTGCTTCTCTCTGCTCCTGTAACACTGGGGTAGGTTACAGGCTCACAGATAGCCATGCCCATCTTTTTACATGGATGTTGGGGATTCGAACTCAGGTCCTCACCTTTTCCCAGCAAGCCCTTTTGCCATTAAACCATTTCTTCCCAACCCCTAACTTTTAAAATCCTAGAAAAGCCAGGCAGTGGTGGTGCACGCCTTTAATCCCAGCACTTGGGAGGCAGAGGCAGGCAGATTTCTGAGTTTGAGGTTTACAGAGTGAGTTCCAGGACAGCCCGGGCTATAAAAAGAAACCCTGTCTCGAAAAACAAACAAACAAACAAACAAACAAAAAAACAAAAAAACTAGAAAAGTTGATGCAAACATTAACATTTTAGCCACGTTGGGAGTATGCAGCTCTGTACTATCATCTACCAGTACACTGTTGCACAACAATATCCACACCCTACCTCCAGAACTTTCCGTGACCCTATCCTGAAACGGTCTGTTAAGCAGTAATTCCCATACCCCACTGCCTAGTCCCTAGCAACTACTGTCTACTGCCTGTCCCTATGAATTTTCCCTGTTTGGGGGATTCATATACTGCTTATCCCTTTGAGTCACTTGCAGTGCAAAAAGGGAGACTATTGAAAGAGGAAACACTGAAACAACAGCCTAAGAAATGGCAATGGTCTGGGGCAACCAGTGCTGGAAAATTCCACAGCTGTGACCAGGCATGGAGATGCACACCTTTAATCCCAACACTCAGGAGTCAGATCTCGGAGAATCTGAGGCTGCCTGACTGACCTAGTAAATTGTATGTAGCTAGTCAGGGCTACATAGTAAGACAGTTTCTCTAAAAAATATATTGATTATTAATTTTAAAGTGTATGGCTGTCAGAACAGAGCCTTTCTCTCTCCTGGGTTCCAAAGGACAAACTTTTCCTAAGTGCGGGGAGATGGGGAAAGAAAGGCAGGGAAGGAGGGGAAAGGGGCCAGAGTGAAAGCTCTCACCCCAAAAGTGAGCCAGGTGTGGCAGAGCTATTTCACAGTCTGTATTCCTGTGCCCTGTGCGCTCTCTCGCCTGCTGTCTGCACTGTAAATGCCTGGTGGGCAGCTACAAAGTGGTGCTTCTCCCCCTCCCCCCCAACACACACACACATGGGCTACCCCTGCAGAAAGGAGACTGGCTTCACGACAAGCTTTCTGCTGCCATTTTCTGATACCTGTTTGGACAATACCCAAGAAAAGCATCTAAGGGACTTCATACCACTGCCGGTGCAGCTCTGCCTCTGAGACCTAGTGGCAGCCAAGGACTGGATAGCCCATATCTCAGAGCTCTGAGTCAACAGGTGAGATAAACACACAGGGCAGGAGCTGAGGTTGAGAAATCTCCAGAGACCAGAGCTTCTGGGGCTAAAACAAAGGTGTTTTCAGAGTGGGAGGCCAGTTCTTCCCTGAGGACTGGGGTCCTGCAAGAACCTGGACTCTGAACTTAAGGTCAAACTGACTAGCTACAGCATGGCAGTCTCTTAGCCCAAGAGCCTGAAATATCAGGAAGGGTGATTTCTTTCCCAGGACCACATACATTTCTCTGTGTGTTTTGGTTTGGTTTTTGTTTTGTTTTTAATATGTAGTGGCTGGGTGGGTATTTGTTTTGAGACAGGGTGGCATCAAACTATCTATAACCAAACATGACCTTAAACTTCTAACCCTCTTGCCTCTACCTCAAGTGCTGAGAGTTCAGCCTGGCACCATTATTTATTACCAGTTTTGTGTCATGCTGGGGTTCAAACTCACCTATGGCTTCTTGCATGCTAGATAAGTACTCTACAAACAATGCAATATCCCTATCCCCTCTTATTCATTTTTAATAAAAATATAGGCATTTTATTAAGAAAGAAGAGCAGTTGGACATGGTGCACCCATCTCTCTTAGTCCCAGCATTCAGGAGCCAGAGGCAGGTGGATCTCTGTGAGTTCCAGGCCAGCCTGGTCTATACAGTAAGTTCTAGAATAGCCAGAGCTACAAAGAGAGACCATGTCTCAAAAGAGAGAAGGGCAGTCTTAAGGAGGGGAATGGGCTATCAAGCTGGGGAAGCAAATGCTCAAAGCCTTTGTTTTTGGTTTTTGGCTGTGTCTCATCTCACTCCGCCGTCCCCCAACTCTCTGGTCTCCAGAGTGCTTGAGTGCTTGGGTGACAGGCATGGGCCACCACTTCCAACACCATTTGACCGTTCCTTAGGCCTACTTTTTAAAAAATGACTTATTCATTCATGTATTTATCTTTTTTCATATGTATGCACACCTATGGGTGCCTGCAGAGCCAGAAGAGAGTATCCCAAGTCTCTTGAAGCTCCAGTTAACAAAGCCAGCTGGGCTTCAAATTCATAGAAATCCACCTGCCTCTGACTCCAGAATTCTGGAATTAAAGGAAAATACTGTCACAGTTGGCTGCTTTCTGTTTTGCTTTGCTTTGCTTTCTGTTTGTTTGTTGTTTTGAGACGAGGTTTCATGTAGCTCAGTCTGGCCCTTAAATTCTGGATATAGCCAAGACCCCGGATCTTTGTGATTTTACCTGTAATGTACTAGAGTAACAGGCATGTACTACTATTCCTGCCAGTAATACAAATATGTAGATAGCTTAGAACACTGCCAGACGCCATCCAAACTTGTATTAAAAAACAAATAAACCACCAAGCCCCCTCCTTTGTACCACCCAGAAGCCTTCCTCTCATACGTGTACATTCATGTTAAGCTCTTTGTTGCTGGTTTTCTTTGTTTCTGAGCGAGACTCAAGTAGACCAGGCTGGCCTCAAATTTGCTAGGTAGCCAAGGATGGCCTTATCTCTGATCTTCCTTCCTCCACCTCTCAAGTGCGGGGGTTCTAGGCATGGGCCACCAGACTCAGCTCATTTATTCATCCTCTGGACAAATTTTTTTTTCCTACATTTGTGAGTGATAATGCAGATAAGATGGTACGAGCCGAGGGTGGGCTGCTGCTCATTCTAGCTAGACCAGGTCTAGTCTATCCTCTGCCCTGTGGGTGTCTGCTCCAGGGCAGACCTCTGAGGCCCATTGCAGGGAGGCTGGTTAACCATTGGCTCTGCCCCCAGGGTGAGGTAATCCAGGTCCCCAAGGGAGAGGCAAGAACCTACCCAGCCTGCACTGTAGGACTGAGGTCACTCTGACCCCAGTGGGAATGAGTGAGGAGCCTGGATCTGGGGGCTCTATCCAGCTGAAGCATATCCCCTGGGGGCAGCAGGCTGCAGGAGAGTACCCAGGAGCCCATTGACCTGGTTTGAATGGGTGATGATGGGGACAGGACAGAGAAGAAACTCTGCAGATAGTGAGAAGCTGAGACACTGTGGGGAAGGGATGAGGCTAGAAGCCTGTGGTGACCTTAGTCCTGGCCCTGAAGACTACAATCCCATGCTCTGCCAGGCAATCTCTCCCATCCCTAACTAAAGACAGAGAGTAAAATAAATGCCTTGGTCCCTTCTCTGTCTTTTTTGGACCCTGCAGTATTAGGTGGGATGCAGGCTGAAACATATGGTAGGCAACACACGCACACTCACAAACACAGAGATGTGTGCACACACACAAACACACACACATACACACACCACACACACATGCACACACCACACACACATGCACACTTACAAATACACACACATACACACATGCACACACCATACACACATGCACACACACCACCACCACCACCCCTGCCTTTAAGTCCTCTCCCTGTGCTAGCTAGGACTATATATGGATAATCTCTTTGTTTGTTTGTTTTTTATTTTGTTTTGTTTTGAGACAGAGTTTCTCTGTGTATCCCTGACCATCCTGGAACTCGCTCTGTAGATTAGGCTGGCCTCTAACGTTGGCCTCTAATTTGTTTGTTTGCTTTTATTTATTTATTTATTTATTTATTTATTTATTTATTTTTGGTTTGGTTTTTTTCAAGACAGGGTTTCTCTGTGTAGCCCTGGCTGTCCTGGAACTCACTCTGTAGATCAGGCTAGCCTCGAACTCTCGAACTCAGAAATCCACCTGCCTCTGCCTCCCAAGTGCTGGGATTAAAGGCGTGTGCCACCACCGCCCGGCATTTGTTTGTTTTTGTGTTTATTTATCTGTGTGCATACTCATGGGTGCCCTCAGGGGTCCCATCTCTAACAAAGATCTGCCTGTCTCTAACTCCTGGGTGCTGGGTATTAAAGCCGTGCTTCATCAGGTCCAGTTTGCCTGGATCACCTTTTTGTTGTTGTTGTTCATGTTTTTGCAATCTTTTTAAAATTCAATTTGCCTGGCAGTGGTGGTGCACCCCTTTAATCCCAGCACTTGGGAGGCAGAGGCAGGTGGATTTCTGAGGCCAGCCTGGTCTACAGAGTGAGTTCCAGGACAGCCAGGACTACACAGAGAAACCCTGTCTCGAAAAAAAAAAAAAAAAAGTCCTTTTAAAATTCAATTTACATCTGGGTTACAGCCCTCCTCTCATCCCAGTCCCACCCTTACAAATCCTTCCGTCATTTCCCCTTCCCCTTCTCCTCAGAGAAGGGGAGCCCCCTTGGGTAGCACCCCACATTGGGGCATGTAGTCTCAGCAGGTCTAGGCACATCCTCACCCACTGAGGCCCAACCAGGCAATGCAGGTCAGGGGAAGGGGAGCCAACAGGCGGGAACAGAGACTGAGGCAGCCCCACTGCCATCCACTCGTTAGGAACCACATGAGCTCCGAGCTGCACATTTGCTACAGATGTGTAGGGGTCTAGGTCCAGCTCCTGCATGCTCCCTGGTTGGTGGCCCAGGCCCTGTGAGCCCCATGGTCCCAGGTTAGCTGACTCTGAATCTTCTTGTGGTATCTTTGTCTCCTCCAACTTGCTCACTTCTATCTCCCACTCTTCCACAAGGCTCCCCAGGCTCTGCCTGATGTTGGGCTGTGGGTCTCTGTATCCGCCTCCATCTGCTGCTGGATGAAGCCTCTCAGGAGACTGTATACCAGATTCCTGTCTGCAAGCATAGCAGAGTATCATTAAGAGTGACAGGAGTTGGCTCTCTCCCACGGGATGGGTCTCAACTTGGGGCAATCGTTGGCTGGCTGTTCCCTTGGCCTCTGCTCCATCTTTGTCCCTGCACATCTTGTAGACAAATTTTGGGTTGAAGACTTATTTAATCTTCGTAGGCCAGTGCTCAGGGACGGAAGCCAGTGCCCTGGGCATGCTAAGCAACTGCTCTACCATTGAGCTACGTCCCCAGCCCTCTCTTAGATAATTTTCACTGGCCACGTTTTACAGGGGGGAACCCAGAAGTGGGGAAAGCTAACCCTTCCTGAGGGTGGTCCCCATGCTTACTGTGAGCTTCAGCACCACTATATTACCCTTGGCCCCCCCACCCCCACTGCCCTGCCCTTGCCTCTCCCCTCCCCGCACTGCCCTCCCCTGCACCTTCCTCCATTCTTTTCTGCCTCAACCATGCTCTTTCTCCCTCTATATTTTCACATCCAATTTCTGAAGAACCCAGGCCCTGGTAGCTTTCAGAGAATTGATTCACAGTGTACCTATACAGTCCTGGCAGACATGAAAGAAATCAAGTGTATCCCAGCAACAGATGATCCGCTGATCAGAATTTAAGATCTCCAGCTTTGCTGGATCACCACTTAGGGATTCAAAGGTGATTGCTAATGGCTACTGGTTTCTTTATAAAGTGGGTACGCTCATTCATTCAACAAACGATTGTAAGCTAGGCATAGTGGTCCCAGCATCTGGGAGATAGCAGCAGGTAGACCAGGAGTTCAAGGTCATCTTCAACACCATAGCAAGTTAAAAGCCAGCCTGGACTCCAGGAGAACTGAGAAACTAAAACTAATAAAGATTTCAGATATTCTCCTCCTGTGCTTATATGTATGTATGTAAACAGGACTGAATGTGGGGAAGTCTAACACCTAGAAGGGAGACTGAGGGATAGGTGATAAGAACCCGGCGAAGAGTGGGCACAGAGAGGACGTGGAACGTGGGCAAGGAAAGAGTGGGAGGGGCTTCGAGAGGTATCTAGGGTAGCAGGAGTTGGGGCAGAGATGAGGGGGAAGGAGAACCACAAAAACACACTTT
>NW_021604603.1:4658122-4677550 GCF_004785775.1 Grammomys surdaster
TTTTTTTTTTTTTTTTTTTTTTTTTTTTTTTTTTTTTTTTTTTTGTATTTTAGGCTGTAGAACAGGCTAGTCTCAAATTCAGGAATTCTTGTGGCGCTCAGTGGGTGGAAGCCAGAAAGACAATTTAAAAAATAAGACCAGTATATTGTCTAAAGCTGGGTATGGTGACCTGTGCCTGTAATTCCCACACTTGAGAGGTTGAGGGAAGACCATGGGTTCAGGTTAGCTTTGAGGCTGGAGAGATGGCTCAGTGGTTAAGAGCACTTACTGCTCTTACAAAGAAACTGGGTTCAGTTCCCAGCACCTATATGGTGGTTCGCAGCTGTGTGTAACTCCAGTTCCAGGGGATCTAACGCCATCTTCTGATCTCCATGGGCGCCAGTAACTATTCACATAAAAAATAAATACATCTGAGAAAAAATTTTCTAAAGTTAATCTTGGGCTATATACCCAGACCCTATCTCAAAAAAACACACAAGAAGATTCTGTTGGTCTTGACTAACACAATGAGGTAAGTAAACGCAAGAAAGTGGGTCTTGGAAGGACTAGGCTCCAGTATGTTGTTGAGCCATGAGGATGGCATTTAGTGCCTCATGCATGAGCTGTGTCCTCGGCCCTTTATTTTTGTACTTTATTTATTTTAAGACAGTGTCTCACAAAGTTGTTCTGGTAGGCCTAAACATTGTGATCCTCCTGCCTCAGTTTCTGAGTAACTAGAAGAACAGGCCTGGCTTTTAATTTTATTCAGTCAGGTAGATAAGGGAAATTCTAAGAGGAAATGATGCTTAGCCATGGCTCAAAGAAAATGAGACATTAGAGCACTTGGGTCTGGGGAGGACTTTTCACATTGAAGTCGCAAGTCATGGAAGCAGGTGGGCAAGCAACTCTGGATGCAGAAGAGCCCACAGAGTCCATGCTACTAATGCTAAGGCAGATCTCAGTAAGGAGGACAGACATATGAGAAGCCAAGAACTGGATTTTGGGTTGTGCTCATTTTTAGTGATCAGGTGCTAAGAGACACTAAACAAATATCCCCCAAACCCAAGGGATTGGGATGTGAGCACAGCATATCTGCTGCTAGCTCCAAAACTAGTGAGTCTGTTGGACTGAACCTTTCAGAGGTCATTACTACCAGGGGACAAGGACACTTTCAGTAGGATTCTGGCTGCCCAGATTGGTTGTGTGCACTGAAATCATAAACACAGCAAGACTGACATAAAGGAACAGAAGGGTGGGGAGGAGATCAGAGAGAGAGGGAGCCAAGGAGGGCTGTAGCCAGGTGTGATATCACGTGCCTGTCATCAGAGCCCGGAAGAGGGTGGAGAGTCTAGTAAGCCCCTGTCTGTGAAGAAAGTTGACAGCCTGCCATAGTGGCGTGCATACCTGCAACTCTAGCAATAGGAAGAAGCCTGGGAATCAGGAGTCCAAGGTCAACCTGGACTACATTGTCTCAAATGTACTCATGCTTTTAATCCAGCAGAGGCAAGCAGACCTCTAGGAATTTGAGGCCAGCCTGGTCTATATAGTGAATTACAGACCAGCCAGGAACACATAATGAGACATTGTCTGGAAGCAAAACACAGCAAAGAAGGGAGGGGAAAAAAGAGGGAAGAGGGGAGTGGGGGTAGGGGGATGGGAGGTGGGGGTAGGGGTGGGAGATGCAAGGTGGCTGTAGTGCAGTTGGGTCAGAACTGGGATTAAAGGCATTTGGCACCACACTCAGCCTTAAAACAAAACAACCACAACCACAACAACACCAGAATGTCCCTAAAGTGTCTAGACTGGCCTTCAACTCACACTCTTCCTACTTCTGCCTCCCAAGTGCAGGATGACAAGCAGGAGCCAGCATAGCTTGTGTTTTTAACAAGTGGATGGAATAAAGCGAAGGGAGAAGAGAGAATCTGAATGGGAGGGAGCAGAAGAGCTCAAGAATTTCATCCATTGGGGAGAGAGCCTTCTCTCTTTTCCCGAATCTACAGACCCCTGTCCTTAGAACCTAACACATTTCATGATCTGTCAACCATTCACGCATCACCTTCTTAGTATCTGATGTTCTTTCTGCCTGGATACCCTGCAGCCTGAGCCCTGGAGATTGCCTGCCCATTTTATCAAAACCTGCCCACGTGTCCAGAATCTCTACTCTGTCCTGTAGTGTCAATATCACATCTTAGGTTCCTTGTGTGTTAGAATTATTTGTTAATTTTCTGGGACTGGCATTTGTCATATAACCCAGGCTAGATTCAAAGTTTCAGTCCTCCTGTGTGTACCTCCTGAGTAGCTGGAATCACAGGCCTGAATCAATACTCCCAAGAAGATACCTTGGTCTTACTAGCAATCCCAGGATCTCTTTACCTGTGTGGCCTTGTAAGGGGAGAGTCTTTGCCTTCGCTTCTTATGTATTCCTGGTACAAACAGATTGTTCGATGAGTCAGGGTTCGGGTCATTTTAGTTTTCCGTTTTTTTCAAGACAGGGTTTCTCTATATGTCCTTGGATGACCTGGTACTCTGTGTGTAGACCAATCTGCCACTGAACTCAGACATCTACCTGCCTCTGCCTTCTGAGCATTAGGATTAAAGGCCTGACCCACCAAGGTCTGGCCTGAATCACTGTTTTTAAAGATAAGATTCAATACGATAAATAAATGTAGTCATACTTTATTCCAAATATTGTATTACATTACTTTTTACATGTTTTGCTACAATTATTTGTTTGTTTATCTTGATGTGTGCACGCAGTAATGGGAGTGCTGGAGGTCAGAGGTCAGCTCTTGTAAGTTCCTTCTCTCCTTCCTTCCTTCCTTCCTTTCTTCCTTCCTTCCTTCCTTCCTTCCTTCCTCCCTTCCTTCCTTCCTTTCCTCCTTCTCTCCTTCCTTCCTTTTTTTAAAATTAATTTATTTATTTTATGTGAATACACTGTAGCTGTCTTCAGACACACCAGAAGATGGCATCAGATCCCACTACAGATGGTTGTGAGCCGCCATGTGGTTGCTGGGAATTGAACTCAGGACCTCTGGAAGAGCAGTCAGTGCTCTTAACCGCTGAGCCATCTCTCCAGCCCCCTTCCTTCCTTTTTTAAAGTGATTTACTTATCCTTATTTTATGTGCATTAGTATTTTGCTTGCATGTATGTATGTCTGTGTGAGGGTATTGGATCCCCTAGAACTGTTACAGACAGTTGTAAGCTGCCATATGGATGCTGGGAATAGAACCTAGGTCCTCTGGAAGAGAAGCCAGTGTTCTTAACTGCTGAGCCATCTCTCCAGCCTGTCATTCTCTCTTTTCACCATGTGCCTCTTTATGAGCTGGAAATCATCCTAGTCTATATAGAGAGTTCCAGAACAGCTAGAGAGACTCATTTTTAATTTTTTTTTTACTTTGTTTCTGGTACTTTTTAAGTGATTTATGTTTTAGGAAGGCATGGTGGCACACACATTTAATCCCAGGAGGCAGAGGCAGGCAGATCTCTGATGTTCAAAGCTAGCTTGGTCTACAGAGCAAGTTCCCAGACTTGCAAACCTCTAGGAAGAAATCCTGTCTCAACCTTCATCCCAAATTTACTTCTGAATTTTTAGTTATGTGTATGTATTTGTCTGGGAGTCTATGTACATGGATGCAGTGCCCTCAGAGGTCAGAGACATCAGGAGTCCTGGAGCTGGAGTTACGGGAGGTTGGGAGCTGCTTGAGGTGAATGGAGGAGCCTAACTCAGGTCTTCTGCAAGAGCAGTGCATGCTCTAACCACTGAACCACCTCTGCATCTCCCGTTGTTTTTGTTGTTGTTGTTGTTGTTGTCTCACCATGTAATCCTGGTTGGCCTGGAACTCACTGTGTAAGCTTTTCTCCAACTCAAGAGATCAAGAGATCTGCCAGCCTTTATCTCCTCAGTGCCAGAATTAAAGGCCTGGGCCATCATGCCAACCCTCTGATATTTTCATTATTATTTAAAAAGCTGTAATGGTTATCTTTACAGTAAGATAAAAGTGTACCTGAAGACAAAATTACTAGAAATTAAATACCTATGTCCAAGGGCATGTATGTCTTAAATTCTCAACTACTCCAAAGAGGCTGACTTAGCTAACCCATCTGTGAGAAAAAAGAATAGTGTGGGCATGTGTGTGCATTTGTTTGTTTGTTTGTGTGTGTATTCAAAAACATTAATGAGACAGGATCCCAAGAGGCTAAACTTGTAGCTGGCAATTCTCCTGCCTCAGCCTCCAAGGCTAAGATTAGAGGTTGTGTTTGTGTTGCCACACCAAACTGAGAAAGATTACTCTTATCCCTGTTCCCAGGCTAGTTGAAAGTGGTATGCAACTTTTATATTTTTTGAGATAGGGTCTTAGATAGCCCAGGCTGGGTTATCTAACTCACTTTGTAGTGAAGAATGAGCTTGGGATTCCAATCTTCCCTCTTCCACCTAGCAAATACTGGAATTAACAAACATGGTTTTATTAACATAGTTCAGACTAGCCTCAGACTTTAACTTGTGATCTTCCTGCCTCAACCTCTGGAGTTCTGGATTACAAGGATTACCACCATATTGAGACAGTCTTACTCTGTAGCCCAGACTGTCCGGGAATTCATTAACTTGCCCAGGCTGGCTAGGAACTCCAGAAATCCTTCTGCTTTTGCTACCCATGTGTTGAGATTATAGGATTGTTTGTTTGTTTAAAGACAGGGTCTCACTACATATCTCTGGCTATCCTACAGCTCACTCTGTAGATCAGGTTGGCCTTGAACTCACAGATATCCATCCACCTGCCTCTGCCTCCCAAGTGCTGAGATCAAAGGTCTGCACCACCACACATGGCGTTGGATCACAAGACTTCAAAGCATGATATCCTGCTAAGTTTTATTTCTTATACCTTCATTAGAACAGAAATAGAAAAAAAAATTGCTGGAGGCATAGGTTGAATTCAGTGAGCAGACTGTTTCATGTGCATACTCACGAAGCTCTGGAGTCCAGGCTTAGTGTCACATAAAAACTGTACATGGCAGTGCATACTTACAACCAAGACCAGCATCTGGGAGGCAGAGGCTGGAGGACTGGTTTGAGCTTGAGGCTAGTCTAGATTACATAGTGAATACTAAGCCAATCAGGGCAACCCAGCAAACTTGTCTCAAATTAAGAGTGAACCAAGGTTGTATTTCTCCTTAGAATTAGGAAAGCCAAAAAGAACATTGGTTATAACAAAGAAGATACATTATGAAATGACAGCTCTTCTGAACCCGACAGAGAGGTCAGATCTGGGCTCACAGTGCAGCAGGGTAACCTAGAACAAGGCAAGACAGGCACCCTCAAGGAGAGCAAGCTGAGCAGGCTCTCAAAACAGAGCAAAGGGAAAACACACACCCAAGGCAGAAGGAATTTTGCTAGTATCTTTGACAAAGTGCTAAAGGCTTGAGCTACACCCGTGATGCTAGAAGATTCCTCTGGAATTGGTGGCTTCTTCCCCACAGGCCTCTCTTGGGGCTCAGGAAGAAGACCAGGAGTCTGTGGGGAGCCTCCGTGGGTGACTCAGTGTTGAGAAGAAATGGATGCTAAAGGAAGGCTTGAATCCCTGCCAGGAGAAGAGGAAGAGAATGGAGGAGAAGAGGGCAAAGGAGGAAAGAAAAAGATGGGGTGTCATAAGGGAGAGAGGGCAACCTAAAGCTGCTGGGAGGGGGCCAGCAAAGACCTGAATTCTCTTGGGATCCTATTTACATTAGTGGTTCTGAGAGCAGGGAGTCTTCAGAAGGGTATTTGACAATGGCTGGAGACATTTTCTTTGACTTATCTGGGGCTGGAGATTGCTATATAAAGGTCTCTGACAGTAGAGGCCTGGGATGCTGCTATTCGTACTATATGCCTGGCACACCACATACCCCTTCTCCTATGGATAAAGACTTCTCTATTCAGGAACATCAATAGTGCCCTGGTTGGTTGAGAAGGCCTGCCTTCTGTGTCTCAAGTGTTGAGGGAGGGGTAGAACACTGCCCTAGATGGCATGAGTCCCAGAAGGAACCCATGACTTGACAAATTTCCTTTGACTTTGGCTACTCTTGGTAAATCATCATGTTCCAAATTCAGTGAGAAACATTGTTGCGCAGTGCAGTGGTCCAGGCTTTTAATCTGTCACTTGGGAGGCCTATCCAGGAGGAGCTCTGTGAACGTGAGGCTGGCCTGGGCTACATAATGACTCTTGAGAGTCAAGACTAAAGGAGACCCTGCCTCTAAATAAATAAATAAGTAAATAAGCAAATAAATGAATAAGTAAGTGGAACTCCGTAAAAGGAAGACACCCCAAAGTCAGCTTCTACACATAGAATAGGCACATACATGTGCATTCTCCTGAACACACACACAAGCAAGGCAAGAACATATAGCATATAGCGCATGTGCACAAAATAAAAAATAAAGTGCTGTGAGAGATATAAGTAACCGCCCTGGGAGGTCTTTAAAAAACCTTCAGATACCTGTTCCCTCTCCTCCTTCTCTCTCTTCACTTCTCCTCCTCTTCCCTTTTCTTTTCCTCTTCTTCCCTACTCTTCCTCCTCTTCAGGGTCTATTTGTGTAACCCTGGCTGGTCTGGAACTCTGTGTAGACCTGGCAGCAAGCCTCTGCCTTGAAGTGACTCTCTTGCCTCTCCTTCTAAGTGTGGGATCACAGGTCTGTGCCAGCATACCTAATTTGTTTGTTTTTTTTTTTTTTTTTGTCAAAGTCTCCAAGCTCAGGATGGCCTGAAACTAGCTATGTATCCAAAGATAAACTTTCACCTCCAGAGTGTTGGGATTGCAGGTGTATGTTTTTTATTTCTTTACTTTTATTTTTGGAGATAGGCTCTCACTAGGTAGTTCTGGCTGGCTTGCCAAGTAGACCAGGCTGGCCTTGAATTTATTGCCACTTCCCGAGGGCTATAATTACAGATGTGAGCCACCACACCCACTTCAACATTCTTTTTTTTTATTCTTTGCCAATTTGATATAAAAGTAATATGACTGGGAGTGGTGACTCACACCCAGCGATCCTAGAATTTGGGAAGTGGAGGCAGGAGGATTAGGAGATTCAGGGCTACATAGTGAGTTCAAGGCCAACCTCAGCTACTTAAGATTGTGAGGGGTTGGGAGTAGACTAAGAAAAGGAGAGGAGGAGATTGGTTTCCTGGAGTCTTTAGCTATTGCTATGTTTCTTCAGCTATTAGAGGAGAGAGAATTGATGCCGGTCTGCGTCTCCATGGTAATAGCAGTTTTCCATTGGCCCAATCTCTGCCTTGGCCCCGCCTTGCAAGGAACCCAGTTTGAGATACAAGGACTCTAAATCCCAGCATGCCTTGTATGTTGAAACTTTCCCATCAGCCCTATAGCGTGGGTCACAGAGGCCGGCAGGTGTGGAGATGGGCAGGTGAGACTGAGTCACGCGGGACACTGGGCGTGGCTTCCTGGATCAGCTCCATAGTTCAAGTGCTGGTTCCAGTAACGGGCAGCTGAGCTGGCTTAATTGCTGCTGTTGCCTCAGCCTAGTTCTGCACGTAGCAGCAGCACCAGCAACAGAGCGGTAGGGTGAGAAGCAGGAGGCATTCCCCAGGAGCAGCTCCCCTGAGATCTCATAAGAGTTCCCGCCTCCTCCTTCCCATAGTACCTAGGGTCCTTGGGTAGTCTTGTTTGAACTTACCCCATGATAGACGTGTTTGTTTATCAGGAGATCACTTCCTAAACTGCCTTTTATCTAATGGTGGAATTGAGACAACCAAGCACCACTGAGCTGTGGGGATTGCTTGTGGGATAGCACCTGTCAAAGCTGGCAGTTGTGGGGGCAGTGGCAAGGTCTGGAGACATGGTTCAACCCTAACTCCTAACTCTCTGGTGAGCTGAGAGGCATCCTTGTACTGCAGACTCGTTGCAAGTGGTAGGGAGATGACTTGAGACTCCGTGGGCTCCACCACCCAAGGCTCCATTCTCTGGAGTAAATGTGTGCAGGGCTGCCTCCAAGCAGGCTCTTCCAAACCTTTAAAGGGAAGGCGTGGATCCATTTTGTTTCTATTATTTTGTGACAGCCTCCCTCCCATGAGCCTCATTCAAAAAAGGTTACCTTATTGTTAAGTGATTGTTGAAAACGTATCAATCACAGAGGCGTGGCAGATGGTACAAGCACCTACAGGCCAGGGGGACTAGTGCAAGACGGAAGCATACTGGAGGTGATGCTCTTGCTGTTGCCTTTTTGAAATTTTAAATAAATTGCTTGTTTTGATCCTGGAACTCTGCAACAGTCTAACTGCCCACCCTCCCAAGAGCTGGGATTACAGGATTGAGACCCTTTGCCCAGTTCTAAGTAGCTTTCAAAGGAGGACTCAGGTTTTTACTTTGCTCTGGACTCTGCAAATTCTGTAACTTCAAAAATTCCACTTTTGGGCCAGTCAGTGGTGGGCTTTAATCCCAACACTTGGGAAGCAGAGGCAAGAGGATCTCTGTGAGTTCGAGGCCAGCCTGGTCTACAAGAGCAAATCCAGGCTAGCCAGAGCTACACAGAAAAACCCTGTCTCAAAAAGCAAAACAATACCATTCTTGAATGGAGGGAAAGGATAATCTACTTGGAGGGAGAGCGGGAAAAGCTTCTGGGGAGGGGGCCCTTGGCCCAGGAAAGGGGGAGCTGTGTGAACAAAAGGCTGAGGTCTGGGAGGCTGATCTCACCTCACGACAAGGGCCTTAGTCTGCGTGTGAGTGGATGCGGCTGTGCAGGTAAGGTGAGTGTGTGTGTGTGTGTGTGTGTGTCTTTCCCTAATGTGTCAGTACACACAAGGGTGTGTTAGAGACTGAGTGTGAGTGTGTAGTGCCTGCCATGCATACAGTGTAGATGACGAGGGGTTATTCGTATGAGCATGGGTCTATATGTTAGTGTGGAGTATGTGATATATGTATGTGTGATTGTAGCATGTAGGGATGTGTTGACTTTGTGACATGAGTGGTGTGTGTTTGTACTCCTGTATGCATGCGAGGGGCTACTGTGTCAGGGACAATTGCAGGGCAGTGTGACAGTTCCTTAGGAAGCACCTTCTCTGTGCTAGGTGCTGACCTGAGTATGCTTGTTTAGACACACCGCCACTGGGTAAGGACGGAAAGGTACAATCGGACAGATGGACAAATGGCTGAACTAATAAAAGTCCCTTACAAAGCTTCCAGATTTGGGGGCATTGAGATTCACAAGGTGTTGGCTAAAACCAAAGGGCCCAGCATAGCAGTCAATAAAGAAATCATTTTCCAGCTGGTTATGGTGGTGCAGGCCTTTAATCCCAGCCCTCTGGAGGCAGGGGCAGGCAGCACTCTGAGTTGGAAGCCAGAAAGTTAGTTCCAGGACAACCAGGAGAGGAAAAGGGTTTCTACATAGAGAAACCCTGTCTTAAAAAAAGAAAGAGAGAAACAGAGACACACATACAGAGAGAGAAAGAGAGAGACAGAGAATCTTTCCCCAGTAATATTCAGTGACATAGTCACCCTCTCATTAAATTAACGGCAAACCAAACAAAACCCTTCCCTTCTTCACCTCCTATTCTGCAAATCTAGAATGCCCCAGATATGATAGGAGGGTGAGGTTGTGGGATTCTGGGAACCATTCAGAAGAGGCATGCCCAGCCCCCCTCCACCCTCCGCCCTGCCCCAGGCCTGGGCCCATTGGGCACACCCAAGCCGTGGAGGGTTGACCTCTCTCTGACCCACCCAGCAACACACATGATCCCACAGAAGTTGATAAGAGGTGACCGGCTCAGGGCAGGATATAAAAAGCCGCACCCAGGGCACACCCTAGGGGACCCAGGGCAGGTGGCAGAGGACTGGATAGAGGACCTGGGCTGCTGAGACTTGGGATAAGTTTTCGGCCTTCCACAGAGAACTGAGAAATGCCAGCCTAGGGGTCTGGGTGGACAGGAGAGAGAACTATTGAGGTGAATGTTGTGGGTAAGAAGTGTCCCCAGAGGCTGGGCATGACAGCCTTTTAAGGTTAAAGCAAGGAGGTTTGAGGCCAGCTGAGACTTCATATTGAACTGTGGGTTGTTTAGTCTGTGAGATCCTTTCTCAAAAAGATAAAAGCAAAACAAACAACCAAAAATGCCAAAGAAGTTTTCTGGGAACTTGGGTGGCTGAGGCAGGAGGATCAATGCTAGCTCAAGACATGCTTGAGCTACAACATGGATAGAGTCCAAGACCAGTTTGGTTACAGAGTGAAACTGTATCATAAAAGGTTGCCCCTGAGGACTCTGCTCCAGGCCCTGGCCGGAATGCTGGGTTTCTGGTCCCAGCTGTCACCTGACAGTGACCTTGGGCCAGCTTTGGCTCCTGTCAGTGCTTTGGGACACCTGGTCTTCTCGGAGGGTATGGGATAGATCCATTGTGATACTGGAGTTAGAGAAGCACCTCATAAACTGAGGAGGGCAGACCAAAGGTCTGCTCAGGCCTCAGGTGCAGCTGCTTCAGCCGTGCTAGAGCTTTGGCAGGCTTTTCAGCCTTCTAGCTCCACTCATACCTCACGGGCGAGACTCACCTCAGAGGTCTCTTTGGAGCTGGGAAAACTGAGCAAAGCACAGCAAAGATGACCTTTCCCCTCAAACCTCCTACTTTTGATTAGGGGACCTCCAGCAGCAAGAGGTTCTCTCCCTCTCTCCCTCTCCTCAGACTGTCTCTTCTCTTTCTGTCTTTCTCTGTGTGTCTGTCTCTCTCTTTCTCTGTCTCTGTCTCTCTGTTTCTGTCTTCCAGTCTCTCTCTCTCTCTCTCTCTCTCTCTCTCTCTCTCTCTCTCTTTCTCTCTCCAGGGTTTCTCTATTTCTCTATTTAACAGCTCTGACTATGGCTATCCGGGAACTTGCTTTGTAGACCAGGCTGGCCTCAAACTTACGGATATCCACCTGAAGTTTTCTCTTTAAAGACAGACTCCAGAGCACATCTGTAGAGAAACTATCAGTGTACAACGCATACAAATGAGGTCATTGTTTGGCCAAGTGGAGCCACACACAGTGCGTAGGATGGTGGTGGCACACCCCCAGCACTCAGAAGGCAGAGGCAGGTGGATCTCTGTGAGTTCAAGGCCAGCCTGGTCTACAGAGGGAGTTCCAGGATAGCCAGGACTACACAGAGAAAACCCTGTATGGAAAAGCTAAACCAAACCAAACCAACCAACCAACTAAACTCATAGCAGTCCTGCTTCTCCTTCCCAAGTGCTGGAGTTACAGGCGAGTGAAAGGCCATGCCCCCCACTGCACTTCACTCAGGAGCGGCCAACAGTGGCATGGCTTCAGCTGAGGACAGCTCAGATCCCAGCCCCACAGAGAAGCAGCAAAGCAGAAACTCTGAAGAAATTGAGGCTCTTCTGGAACTTACTCTATAGACCAGGCTAGCCTAAAGATCAGCCTTCTGCATGCTGGAATTAAAGGGACGTGCTGCCGCTGCCACCACCATGTGGCTTAGGACCTCTACGTTTGAACATATCATTTTTTTTTCCTTTAATGTTTCAAAGATTTTCTCTTGGAAAATACCCAATAAAACATTTTCTTTCTTGAATTGTTAAAGAAAAAAATTATATAGAAAACAGAGACGGAGAGAGACAGAGAGATCCGGGTGGTGTAGTGCATGGCTTTCATCCAAGTACTGGGGGCATGGGGGTGCTGACACAGACAGATCATGGGATCTCTAAGCTTGAGGCCAGTCTAGTCTATACTGTGAAATCCTGTCTCTCTCCGTTTCCAAACCAAAAACCAGGTTGGAGAAGCCCCCAAGCACAGGGTAGGGGGCAGGGCCCTTCAGCTCTGTGGAATACCTATGGACTCTCACTCTGCATCGACACTGGGATCATCTCTTCTTGGGAGAGGATAGCATGGGGCTAGAGCAGCCAAGCCTGGCTGAGGACTTGGCTGTCAACCATCACCAGCTCCCACTCCCTCTCATCAAGCATTCATCTCCAGCTTTGTTTTGCTTTTCCCGTTACAAGATCCTATCTGTGCTTTCATGTCAGTCACGACGCTAGGATTCAGGTTACAGATCTTTAGCGTGCAGCCAAATTGGCCAGAGTGCAAAAGCATCTATTGACAAGGCGGGACTTGCAACTCTAGACTCCTTGGAGGACGTCAGATCCAAACTCTTGTGTTGTACAGGAGGAAGCAGCCCTGAAGAAGATGGATTTGGCCAAGGTCTCTGAGCACATGGTTGGTGGCAACAGGATAGCCCTGGTCCTGTTTCTAAGCTCGTGTCCTTGCTTGTGTGAAGTCATGGGTCCTTCTTCAGTTGTCAGCTACCTCACCCATTTTCTTCTCTCGACCACCAGCCGACCCTCTAACTGCAGAAGTTCACACCCAGCACCCCCCCACATCTTTCTGCACGTTTACCTCTTCTCCCTCCCGTTTCCATGCCTTAGCCAATCTAGAGCCCCAAATTTCAGTACACAGATAGCTCAGACCAAGGTTAGAAAAAGCCCAGAAGGCACTTTATTGGAGGTTTCAGCCTCCATTCACAGGAAAGGGGATCCAGGAGCCCCATCTTGGGGCCTCTGGCATCACCCAACTTCTCGCTGGTCCAGTTAGGGGCCCTAGAACAATCAGTTTGGCCACCAGCACTCAGTGGAGAAGAGCAGGGAGGGGGAAATGCATTAGAAAAAATAGCTCTCTATATACACCTGAAATATTTATAGCACATAAATTAGGGATGCCCCGACCCCCGTCTGTGGAGCCTGAGTACTAAGCAGCAGAGAGATGGAAGCCAGTCCGAGAAGTACTGGAGGACACAACCCTGTCCCCTCTGTCCCTGCAGTCTCTCCTCCCACAGTCTCCCCAGCCTCCTTGGCTGAGGCCAGGCATCTGCAGGTGGGTCTCTTCTGCAGTCAGTGTTGGGACTAGAAGGAACTGGATTCACAGCTGGAGAGTGAACAAGTTGGTTCAAACCTCGAGGCTTGTAATTCCAAGAGGGCGAGGAGAGGCCAAAGGCTGCACTTCAGGATACTTCTGAGGACACGCCCAACAAGGTCTTCCTCTACAGCAACACAGGGAACACATCCACAGTAAGGGGGCCTTCAGGCCTGCCTGTCCTTCCAGGAAGGCTTCAGTTCTGGAGTTTATGCTGGTGTCAGGTCCTGGGTCCAGCCCAGACTGTTAATTCCGACTCTCTCCAACCTCTTCCTCCTTCCAGCCACTGGAGTTCTTGCCAAACTTGTAGACGAGCCGCCGGCCATCCACCCGTTCCAGGATCTCCCGTTTGTAGTAGTACCTGCGTGGGAAGGAGGTGGTCAGAGGTGCAGGCAAGAGCCGTGCCGTGGACTGAGCTTCCCACTGTGCCGAGCCTGCCCTCGCTGCCTGAGTTTTCCTTCATCTCACCTGTTGTTGCCACGTTGATCTGTAATTATAGCCAGAGCACCTGCTCCTGCATTAACTTCTCTGTGCCTTCTGGCTATGTCCTGGGGCTTTTCATAAAGGCTCACGAACAGAGGGACAGAGGGGACATTAGTGATGCTGAGCTAGTCCACCTTTGTGGCACACGGGAAGAAATTGTGACCCTGAGTCAAGGGAGCTGAGCTGTCAATCTCTATTCTTTCTCTCACCAAGTGTCTTTCTTAGAACAAGTCTGCAGGAAACACAGAAATGCTACCTAAAGCTAAGCGTGCTCACAGTGTCTGCCTAGTGCTCTCTCCACTTAACCGACAATACAGGCCAAAACGCTGTCCTTGTCCTCTCCACAGGGGCCTCACACCTATCACAGGAAACCTAGCAGAAGCCAGTAGAGTCCAAACAGAGGTCCCTGACAGCTCACCTCATGGCCCGGCTCAGCTTCTCATAGGTCATGTTGCTGTTCTTTTTCTTTTGGCCCCATAGTTGGGCCACGGCCTCTGAGCGAAGAAACTTGAACACGCCCTCATGCCGGTTCTCCCATTTCATGAGGCCTTCGTTGAGCTCGGGGTGGATAAGGATATCCCGGATGAACTCCCACAGGTGAGTACCTCTGGGGGCTACAAGAGAAGATTTCCGCAATTATCAGTCTGGGGTGCCCCTCTCCAGGCCACCTGGCCTCACCTACCCCCACGATGCTAAAAGTCAAGGCATGTGAGAGTATCTACAATGTCCCCCTCGTGATCGCTATAGTGGCTGCTTCCTTTCTTGCCCCAAAATGCAGTGCGCTAGGCAGACTGCACAGAGCACACGATTCTCACACCAGATAAGGATCAAAAATCTGGTTAAGCTGGGACAGTGACAGAGACACGCTTCTTGGTGAGGGGCTCATAGATCAGTGGGGACCACTGTTGGTGAGAACTTGGCACACATGGGGTCAGAGAGCTGCCTATAGCCTGAGGGATCAAGAAGCAGCTTCCCGGAATTAACAGTCCCCTCAGGACAAGAACAAAAGCAGGCAACGAGTGCGTACGTGCAGGTCTGTGTGTGTGGAAGAGGCGGCAGGCAAGACCTTTGGGGTGACCTCCAGGTGGTTCGGAGCAGCTGGAGAACACAAAGCCTGAGGCTCCTTCAGTACACTGTGCCTGGAGTCCCAGCCACCCCAGCCTGCCTGGCTTTGAGCACCCACCAGCTGCCTCATCCCCATCGGAAAGTTCCATCAGGCAAGATAGGGGTCAAGTACACAGATAGTTAACAAGGAAGTGTGAGGGAAGACTGGACTCTCCATGGCCTCCTCTAGGACCCTCAGTTCCCTTCTTCTCTAAGTCAAAGCCAGCCTCTTCGAAGAGGTGGTAACGAATGCCATGGAGCTCGACAACTGTTCACAAAGCTAACAATGCAATCAAGTTCCAGCAGCCAAGAGAGGCTAGAGGAGGCTGAAGGAATAGTGTCCCTCTGCCTCAGGCCCGTCAGCCCCCCAGAACTTACCGTGCTTGCTTTTCTTGCCCTCCAGGCAGTCCCAATATTCTTTGCTCAGCTTTCGGGGACGCCCCCGTTTCCTCTTTCCGTGCTTGGGTTCTGCCTTCTTATAGTCAGGAAAGCCGTCTATGGGAAGGGGTTGGAAGGTGAAGAGAAGGTGTGCAGGGTGTCAACGGGGAGCCCTGCTACAGAAACCACAGCCGTAGAGCAGGGGAGAGTAGAAGAGAGTGGCTGGACACTGTGGACAGGACCCCCAAGAACAGCTCTCAACTCACCTCTAGGGAAGACCTTGCTATCAGTGAGGTCCAGGTCCACATCACTTCCACCGGAGTCAGAGGAGTGGGAACTCTGGGAAGTAGCGGTCCCTAGGGGTGAAGAACACAGCTTGAGTGCCAGGGCCAGCCTACAGATTTCAGGTACTCAGTCTAAGAACTACAAGTACTCTGGGGCATTTGGAGAAGGGAGACTATGGGGCAAGGGCAGGACTCTTACCTGTAATGGAGACATCAGAGCTACCAGGGGAGGGCGCTCCAGGGCCATAGGTACTGCCGTAGTAGGGACTGGCCTGGCGGCCATCATCCAGTAACTCCTGGCCAAAAGGACTTCCCTGATCTGAGAAAAAGAAGTTAGAGCTTAGAGAGGCCCAGAAGACCAGTGAGGACGGGCACAACCCCCAGGGGGCCAGAGAAGTGACTATGGACTTTTTTCAAGTCGGGAGACTATCTCTAGCACTTTGTTAGAGTTGCAGAAGGGACACGGCACGCTAGGGAGGGGAAGGAAAGAAAATGGATTCTCACCAAAGGGGCCGGAGTCTCCTGGGCCCTCTTGGAAGGCCATGCCGTCCTTCTCCAGCAACTCGATGATCCAGCTGAGTTCATCAGAAGAGCTGGAGGCTGGCGGAGGCAGAGAGGGAGGTCATTGTTCCAGCAGGGGCTCGATGGCTGGACCCTCTAGCCAGGAGCTTCAAGTCCTCCCCAAGTCCCATCCCCTCCCCTGCCCCCGTTTATTCTCTAGGCCCCGTGGCTCCCCGGCCTAGACTTACTGAGGTCCCGAAGCTGGGCATGGAGTTGGTCTCCCAGAGGCCCAAAGACTAGACGCAACTCCTCCAGCGCACAGCTGCAGAGGGTGGCTCCATCCATGTCGCAGCGGGAGAAGTCGATGGAGCTGGCGTCATACTTGTTCTTCTCCACCTGGTAGCTGATCCAGTCAAGTACCTGGGTCTTCGACCAGAACTGGGGCCGCTCTCCGGTCCAGCTTGCCTTCTCTGCAAGGTGGAGTACAGCCAGAGGATCAGTTCTGTCCCTTTGGGATCTTGTCTGAGATCCTACACAACCCACAGGGTGGTGGTGGGGGGGACAGATAAATATTCATAATCACAACATGGCTGGTCTCAGTGCGTCCTCCCTTAATCTGTCACCACAATCCTTATAGTCCCACCACCTCAGCCACTACAGTCTTCTCAGGGACTAGGAATACAGTCTAGTGGGAATAAGGTCTTGCTTGGGTCCTTTTCCCAGTACAACTCAAATATATGAATGAATAAATTCTCTCCAGCCCCTAGCCCTGGGATACCCTCAGAGACCTTCCTCCCTGCCCATTTATCTATGACCCTCTCAAGCTGGTGTCCCATCCATGAAGATTTGTCACGGCCCTCACCTGGACCTCCCAGTGACATCTGTTGGTTGTTCAGGGTCAACACCAAGTCTTCAGTGCCAAAGGTAGTCGGAGGAGCAGGAGCCAGGGTGGGGTCTTCTGAACTGTACATGGCGTTGAAGTAGTTACTAAAAACGTTGCTGATCTCACAGGTGGCAGCCATGAGGCCCCCTGGGAAGAGGAGACAAGGCGGTGAGGGTGCAGGTCAGGGTACACTTCCATTACTGTCTGGCAAAGGCTGGGCAGCAACAGCCAAGAGGCAGTAAGTTCGGTGTTGCGGTAGACATTCTCCCTTCAACACCCCGCACACCACTACCAAGAATCAGCTACTTGGAGAAGCTGAGGCTGGATGCTCTCTTGAGCCTAGAAGGCTGGGAAATTCTGCTCCGAAAAAATAAAAATAATCTCAAAGCGGGTGGAACCATGATAAAAATTCTGCTAGGGCTCCCTCCACAAATCACCTGGGCTCTTGAACCAAAGAAGCCACCCTGTCCCTCCAAGACACCGATCTGGTCTCTGACCAGTCCCAGGGTACACCCATAATAGCTCCGACACTCCAGCTAGGAGCCTCCAAGCTAGAGTGACCAAGTTCAGAACTGTAAATCCACTGGACGGTTCCCGTGGCCGGAGTTAGGGAATGTGACCCTACCGAGTGTCAGGGTTCGGTGTGGCAGGCGGGTGAGCAGGCTTCTGGGGCCACAGGAAGGGAAGAAATCTAAGCGGTGGAAGGCTCCGCCAGGTAGCAGTGATGAGAGTGGTCAGAGCGCTCCCCCCGCCCGCTCTAAATAGAGCAAAGCAGAGCTCCTCCCCGCCAGGTCCTCTGTGTGCCTCCCCAGTTGTAACCTGAGCTGGTGGCTCATTGGATGCAGGGGATTTCCTGGCCTTCAGACTGGGCTCCGGGTCTCAGGTGATTTGCATATTCCGTGCCACTTGGCCCAGATCCTAGCAGGCGGTGCTGGGAAATCAGGCTTGGCTGGTTTAATGATTGTCAGAGTCTGTCATTCCGCACCCTCTGGGGTTGGGCCCTGGGTACTGGGCTGGGCAGGTGGCGGGAACATTGCTGGGGTGGGCATCTGTGCCTTAGGCTGCCCTCTAGCCCGGGAAATTCTTCCCGGGGGCCAGGTCAGGGCTGAACTAGGGAGGAGAAAGCAAGGTAAGAAATCTGAACCGGTGGTTGGGTCAAGACTGCATCTAACTGTCTAGAGTTCTGGAGACAAAAAGGGCCTAGTAAAAGTTACAGAGGCTAAAGGGTTTTCTCCACAACACCCAGAAACTGGGATTCTGAAAGCGTCTAGGCAACACACTGGACAACATTCACGGTCCAGTGGTGGTTTGGGTCTGATAGTCTAGCCAGCCACAGAGTCCACTTGGTAACACTTTGCCTGTCTGGAGCCCACCCAAACGCGATGGTTGCTGCAGCGGTAGAGATTGGGCACTTCTTCAAAAATCTTCCCTGGTGCCTGTGGCGCTCTCCTAGCCTAGGGTAGACTGGAGGTGCTGTTTGGTTAATTCTCAAGTCTGGTCGGCTCGTGATTATCCTTTTCTCCGCCCAGTCCATTAGTATCTGCCTGCTGCCCTCTAGTGGTTGGAAGCCCAACATTTGCATCATTAAAAAGACAAACAGGATGTGTATGTTAATTTACTGTTTACCGAGGCACTTAAAAAATAAAAACCAAGCAGCAGGGGCTGGGGCTGCTCACGTGTTTAATCCCGGCACTCCCGAGGCAAAGACAGGAAGATTTCTGAGTTGGAGGCCAGCCTGGCCTACAGAGTGAGTTCCAGGACAGCCAGGGTTACACAAAGAAACTCTGTCGCAAAAAACTAAAAATACAAAAGAAAATCTCCTCGGAGATGCTGGAAATTGAACCCAGAACTTCTTAGGCAAGCACTCTACAAATGGGTTCTATTCCCAGGACTCTTTGTTTTTGAGACACCATCTAGCTACGTATACCAGGCTGGCCACAAACTCAAGAGATAGGCCCTATTGTTGAGTTAAAGGGTAATCACCCAAACCAACACCAGAAACCTTTTAACACAACAATCTTCATCCAAAAACATCCAATAAGCAATGTGCGGCTGCAGAGATAGCTCAGTGGATAAGGGTGCCTGCTGCTAAGCCTGAAGACCTGTGTTCCATACATGGTAAAAGGAGAAAACTGACTCCTGTAATGTGGTCCTCTGACCTTAATGTGCAAGTGTACACACATATACACACTTAACAAACATATGTGTGTGTGTGTGTGTGTGTGCATCTTTTTTGAGACAGGGTCTTTCCGTAGTTCTAGCTGTCTTGGGACTCACTATGTGGCTGGTCTCCAACTCACAGAAATCTACCTACCTCTGACTCCCCAGTCCTGGGATTAAAGGCATGCCCACTATGCCTGACTGTAAACATGATTCTTTTTTTTTTTTTTTTTTTGGTTTTTCGAGGCATGGTTTCTCTGTATAGCTCAGGCTGTCCTGGAACTCACTCTATAGACCAGGCTGGCCTCGAACTCAGAAATCCACCTGCCTCTGCCTCCCAAGTGCTGGGGTTAAAGGCGTGCGCCACCACTGCCCAGTGATTTTTTTTTAAAGATTTATTTATCATATATACAGCATTCTGCCTGCATGTATGCCTGCAGGCCAGAAGAGGGCACCAGATCCCATTACAGATGGTTGTGAGCCACCATGTGGTTGCTAGGAATTGAACTCAGGACCTCTAGAAGAGCAGCCAGTGCTCTTAATCTCTGAGCCATCTCTCCAGCCTCTGTAAACATGATTTTTAAAATATTAAAAAGCACTGTTGGATACATGTCGTGATACATGCCTTTAATCCCTGAACTCCTAAGGCAAGTGGACCTCTGTGAGCTGAAGTCCAAGCCTGGACTTCTAGTCCAGGATAGTTCTAGGCTATCATGGACTACATAGTAGTGATACTCGAAAGAAAGAAAGAAAGAAAGAAAGAAAGAAAGAAAGAAAGAAAGAA
>NW_021604603.1:4677560-4756133 GCF_004785775.1 Grammomys surdaster
AAGAAAGAAAGAAAGAAAGAAAGAAAGAAAGAAAGAAAGAAAGAAAGGGAAAGAGAAAAGAAAGAAAGGAAAGAAAGAGAGAAAAAAGAAAGAAAGAGGGAGGAGGGAAGAAGAATTGATATATACTTGTCTTCGTAAGTGGTTTGTTCAGGCTACCAAATTTGGAAAGTAACAAGCTGTTGCTGGTGCTTTTTCCCTACATGCATTGCCTCTGGCTACAACCATCCCACTCAGTGAATTTTTAAAGGGGGGTAGGGATGAGGATGTAGTAAGTGAGGATTCCAGTCACTTATCCTGGAATGTGGAGTACAGCCGGTAGAGCGATTCTTGCCTAACAAAAGATAAGTGTGGTGGCATGTGTCTGGAATCCCAGCACTCAGGGTCTGCCTCAGCTACATCTGGAGTTAGGGACTATCTTAAGCTACAATAGATTGTCTCAAAAGCAAAATCATAAAATTAGCAAAGAATGAGGGTGTGGGACTCGATAAGCCATTAGATACCTTGCAGCTTCAGCTGGTTTGGATTTGTATTACCCGAGGAGACAACCTAGGGCACTACATGAATTGAGCAAGTTCTCTACACTACTTTCTGGATCTAAGATATAAGATCTGTGCCTTCTCCTCTCTCCACCCCATTTACAGACACACTACCCACAGGTAGACCTCAAATGACACCTTTCGATTCTAGGTACCCCATATTCTAGGTACCCCATTGTTCAAGAACACAATCTATCCACCCCCACAGGATCCACTCTTCATCTTCAGAACGACAGGCTCCTTTCCACTAGGTCAGGGCTGCTGGAAAGCCAAGGCTTCTGGGTAGGGTTTTCACTGGCCCTTCAGGGGACCTCCTCCAAGCAGCCTGAGGCAGACACACCCTCTACCTAGTCACTTACCCTGGAATGTGGGAGAACCAGCTTTTAGCCTCTGGGCTACTCACATGCTCCTTCCCCTAAGAACAGCTGGTTGGGTCTCCAGAGCAAAGAGAGGAGGAAGACCACAGAGTCCATCGCCTTCATGGGGCTTCTTCCCGGGAGAAACAAAGCTACAGAAATCTGAGAGCTAGAGCATCCGTCTGAGTATTAATTCTGTCCACAGTCAAATAGAGCAAAGTGAGAAAGAATTGGATGAGGTCAGTGCTTTGGAAGCTTCCTGATAGCCTGCCCACATGCTGAGCATGGGGGAGCAGCCTGATGCTTTTTCTCAGAAATCCTCAGTAGCATAGCTTCATCCCCAGTCCTGTAAAAGCACAAGCAGACCCAATAGGATTCCAGCAGAGCCAAGACGGTTAGTGAAACAGGACACACAACTCCTGATGCCCATGCTAGAAATTGTGAGTGGAAGTCAGATGGTGGTGGTGCACACCTTTAGTCCCAGCACTCATGAGGCAGAAGCAGGCAGATCTCTGAGTTTGAAGCTAGCCTGGTCTACACAGTGAGTTCCAAGACAGCCATGGATACACAGAGAAACTCTATCTCAAAAAAACAAACAAAATATGGATAGGTCTCAGGACAGGATAAATGTGAAGGGGAGGGAAGGAAGGGGCTGTGGGAAAGTCCTGAGACAGATCAACTGTGACGTCAGCTATAAAGGTCAGCTCCTCCTCCCTTGCACTTCTGGGCCTTTTGTCCTGTAGCTCATGGCTGCCTCTGTTGGTGAGGCAGAGGCATTGTCCTGCTTCCTACCTGGCTTTGTCAGAGATGGAACCTCAGCCTTTTTTCCACCTTTGTGTAGGGAAGGCAGAGGCACAGGTGAAGCCAGACGGAGACCAGCTCAAAGTTCCCTGTGTTTAGGAAAGACAACTATCTTAGCACTCTCTCTTGTCTTTTCCAGTCTCAAACCAAGATGCAGACTGTTTCCACCTCCACATAGAACCAGGAAATCAGAGTTCAGCTACAGTCGCACAGCAGACTCTGCCAGTCCCAACCTATTACAATAGTTAGTGAGGATCTGGGGCAGGGAGGCCTAGCAAAGCCCCAGGGATGTGAGGGAGAAGAGAGGAAGTGCAACTCCCTTGTGTGGGTGGGGAACCATGCACACATGACACGGAGGGTCACCAGCAAGATAAAGCCAACAGTGACTTTGGCCCCTGCCTATAACCCCAGCACTCAGGAGGCAGAAGGATCCCCACAGGTTTGCACCTGGTCTACATAGTGAATTCCAGGCTAGAAAGGACTGCATGAGCATTGCAAAAGAACCACAAAAACCCAGGGGCTGGTGAGATGCCTTAGTGGGTAATACTTGCCACTAAGCCTGGTGGCCCAAGCTTGATCTCTGGAACCCACCTAGTGGTACAAGAGAAGCAACTTTCACAAGTTGTCCTCTGACCTCCACATGTGTATCACCACACACACACAGACACACACACACACACACAAACACAGAGAGAGAGAGAGAGAGAGAGAGAGAGAGAACATTTCTTAAACATAAATAAAAATAAGTGAGCCAGTCTATAACTCCAACTTATCTACTTCTTGCTTAAAAAACATTTATTTGAAAAGAAAAAGAATGACATTTTACTCTCTGCAGCCTGGGCTACGGGGAGCATGGGAGGCCTTCTTGGACTCTCAGGACTCTCTAGATCAGAAGCTGCCACCAGGGCAGAGACCCAAACCCAGAGAACAGAAACTCTGGGACACTGACGTGAGAACGTGAATTTGGAAAGGAGCAATTCTTCAGAAAGCCCTTGAAGCCCAAGAGGCAGGGACCACCTAGGTGAGCCTCTAACTGCACTTGGGCGCCAGGATCTGCTGGACATAGTTGACCACGTTGCTATGGAGCTGGGAAGCAGTGGCTGCAAAGATGTCCTTGGCGAGGGTCTGGGCCATCTCACTGCCACCCATCATGGCATGGTACAGTGGCAGGGTGTACTTCTGCTTTCCCTGTAAGAAAAAGACACCTGTCCTCAGTAGCTTGCTCAGTGAGTCTGCCCAACCCTCCTCCGTCCAACAGTAGTCATGGTCTGAGGACAAAAGGGATGTGGGGGATGAGCAGGAAAATAAAGT
Organism: Grammomys surdaster; assembly: GCF_004785775.1. Taxonomy (NCBI): domain Eukaryota; kingdom Metazoa; phylum Chordata; class Mammalia; order Rodentia; family Muridae; genus Grammomys; species Grammomys surdaster. The sequence goes on from NW_021604603.1 coordinate 4,680,565, forward strand.
GCTTCCCATGAGAAGTACTGATTTTGGCATCTTCTAGAGGGTGAAGGATGATCCTGGGGAAATAAAGTTCAGCTTGAACCCCAAACCATGGTAACGAGGGACTATCTATGAGTACAAACAAGTGATGGGTGGACAGGATGGGACTGCAAACTTTTAGAAAGTTAAAGGCAGTTAATCCCCAAAGCAATGACAGCTTAAACCCAGGGCCATGTGAGGGCCATCTGCAATCAAGCCAAAATCCGAACAAGTCAAATTCACATCACTTTAAAGCAGCTGCAGGGCAAGCTCCTGAGCTCCAGAGGTTTGACAGGCAGCCAGAGGGTTCATAGGACCTCCCACAGACTTCCCTTTCCCGCTCCACAGACTCCTCAACAGAAGAAGCCATCTGGGCCTTGCTTTGGATCCACTCAGTTCCTCCTTGCTCTCGAGTTGAGGATGCTCAGGTTATCAGAGAGCCTTTTGCCCTAAAGGGTTACTCTCCCAGGAATCTGCTGGTGCTACAACTCCTCCAGGGAGCAGGGATCTTGCCCTTCACTCACCCCCGTTGTTCTTTGGCATGACCAGTCCTCACATTACCCACTGCCCTCTTCCCAGTTGCCCATTAGCTCTAACTAGCTTCATCCCCTTAGCCGTCACCAGCTGATGTCTAAAAAGCTCCCTAACCCTGCAAACTTCTCTTCCTGCAGGATGAAGTTTCAGGGAGCTACGCCAGCACCAGCGTGGTCAGGAGGGTCCCTCAGAAGCCAAACCCACGAGGCTTTCCAGTGGCTCTCCACCAGGAGGACCTCAGGTACGATAGTGGAGGTCCAGAGCCTATCAGGGGACCAGGGATGTAATGACCCACCTGGCTCTGCAGGAAGTCCTTCACTTTCCAGAACTCTTCTTGGTAGTCATTCTTAAGGATGATCTGGCCCCATCTTAGCCGTAACTCAGCATTCTGAGCATTGGAAATCTTTGGGTATGTCTCCCCAAGTTTTTTCACATTCCCTAGAAAAGAGAACGTGGTGGGCTGTTGGTGACCAGCTGAGGAGTCCAGAAGGCTCATTCTTGGGACCACTGAGTGTCTGCCCTCATTCCCTCCAAAAGCACTGGCAGAACCCTCCAGGAGGGTCCCTTACCACTCACCTCTCCCATCCATTCAGCTCGTGTGTCTGGCATGGTGATGCTCTAGTACCACGCGTGCCTTAATTCTAAGGCTCTCCCATAAAATGCCCTTAACTTTACTCCAGACCCTCTGCTCTTTCCCTCACAGTTTCTCCTACCATTACTCTGATAAATTTGGATCCAGCTTTGAAATCTGAATATGTTCAGTTACTTATTCTTAGTATGAAAACCCCCTATGTCCAGAGAGGTGACCTCACAGGGACTTGATGACTATTATTTCTGACTGGGCAACAACAAAGCATCAGTGGGTCAGACGATGGAGCTGGGGAGATGGCTCAGTGGCTGGGAACACTCACTGCTTTTCCAAAGGACCTCAGTTCAGTCCCCAGCACCCACATCAGGTGGCTTACAACCACCTGTAACCACAGCTCTAGGGGATTGAACACCTCCCCTGGCCTCCGCAGGTAACCACACACACAGGACAGACAGACAGACAGACAGACAGACAGACAGACACACACACACACACACACACACACTTCAGTAAATCTTTAAAATAATTTTTTTTTTTTTTTTTTTGGTTTTTCGAGACAGGGTTTCTCTGTGTAGCCCTGGCTGTCCTGGAACTCACTCTGTAGACCAGGCTGGCCTCGAACTCAGAGATCCACCTGCCTCTGCCTCCCGAGTGCTGGGATTAAAGGTGTGCGCCACCACCGCCCGGCTTTTAAAATAATTTTTAAATAAGAGAGTTTTGGTGACGAGGTTCAAATCTTAGCCCAACCATTTAGTAACTGTATGTATCAGTTACTGGTGCCGTTCTGATACAGTCTCTGCTTCCTGGGGATGAAGATCATGTCCCTTTAGAGTAATCATGGGGATTAAATGCCCTAACAGAGAGTTTCCAGAGGGCCTGAGAACCTGGGCCTTGATGAATGTCAGGTTTTACTAATTTGATCTCCGTAACACTTGTATGGGTAACCTTCACCATTCTTTTTTCTTTTTTTTTTTAAAGATTTATTTATTTCTTATTTATATGAGCAACCTGCAGCTGTCTTCAGATACACCAGAAGAGGGCATTGAATCCCATTACAGATGGTTGTCAGCCACCATGTGGCTGCTGAGAATTGAACTCAGGACTTCTGGTAGAGCAGTCAGTGGTCTTAACTCCTGAGCCATCTCTCCAGCCCAACCTTCACTGTTTTGATGGCATAGTCTTGTGAAGTGTCAGCCTCCCTTCTACCCTGGAGTCACTTAGAAGCCAAATCACTTCTGAATCTCCTCTGACCTCTGACATGAAGCTGTGCACCCAAGCAGCTTGGATCCAGTATGATAAGGAGGTAACCCCCTGTGTTTACCAGCAGGGAGAGGAGACTTCTGGAGGATCTTATCTAGGAAGTAGACAAGCTGGTAGGTCTTCCAGGTAGAGATGGCCACAGTTTCAATGGCTTGCATGTCTGGCTCTGAGGTCACCCACAGCTCTGCCAGCTCTTCAGCTGGCTTCATGAGTGAGTCCCCAGGGGAGAGGTCGGGGAGGTAGGGGGGCCAGCCAGGGGTATTCAGCCATCGCTCAAACTCAAAACCTTTTAAGTAAAAGAAAAGAGGACATTGTCAGGACTCTCCCAGCAGTCAACATGTCCAAGCAGTTTCCTGAGCTTACAAGTGCCATTTCTCCATCTGCAGGGTCCTGGCTAGGGTGGCATCTGGAGGTGCTCACAGTAAGACTGGACTATGACTGTTGCTTTAAAATTAGCACTCTGTCATCAAGTGATGGACACGGTTGTAGCCAGGCTCACCCTGCTCTCCCCAGCCTAACAGCACTGTGTGTAAGTACCAGGGACCCAAGCCTGGGCTGCCTAGCTTCCCATCCTAGCTATGCCAAGAGGCTCTGGGAGGCCACAAGCATGTTGTTTTACCTCTTGGCGCCTCAGTTGTTTGTAAAATGGGGGTGCTAGGCCCTACCTTAGTTGACAGTTGTGAAGATTAAATGAGCAAATACACATTAAAAGCTTAGCCTACTGCCTGGCGCACAGTCAGCACTCAGTAATTATTAACTATTATTCCTTAGTCCCATGACCTTGAAGTCCAGGCCTCCAACCCACAGAGTGCTACCAAGACTGAAACTGACTTCACCAAACCAACCAGAGGGATTCAGAGTTCACGTCCCGACAAGGGGGTGTGTCTAACTAAGGGACTGTCTGGGCCACGTAGGGGACATCCTCTCTACTCTATGAGGAAGTATCGCCTCCCTGCTGACATCAGAGCAGTGGCCAGGATTTCCTTTTGTTCGCAGCACCCAAAGAGACCTCACCATGAGCTCAGGGCAGAGGTGATAGCCCCTGTTGCTTTCCTGCTTCTAATCTGGGCAATAGAGGTCACAGCAACCCTCTGAGAAGAATCAAGAAGTTAGCCTGTCTGGTTCTGTCCTGAGACAAGGTCTCAGGCAGCCCCCACACACTTGTCCTGAACTCACTGGAACTGGGGTGGCTTCTCAACCCTGACCCTCTTGTCCCCGCCTCCCCCAAGAGCTGGGGTTACAGTCGTGCCCAAAGTTTTTTATTTTGTTTTGTCTTGAACTCAACATGTAACCCAGGCTGGTCTTAAAGTTATGGCTATCGGCTGCCTCGGACTCCAAAGCGCTTAGGTTCAACTTAAAAAAGAGATTTTTTATTTGCTTTTATGTTTTGGTGCAGGAGGTCAAACTCAGGTCCTCGTATGTGACAAGCAAACGTTCTACCAACTGAACTACACTGCCAATCCAGGAAGTTGAAGTCTGTCTCTTCTCTCTCTCCTCTCCCCCCTCCCCCACCCCCCAGGATTGAGTCCTGAGCCTTATATACACTAGGCATATGCTGGACCATGGAACTCTACCCAGCCACCAGTTGTCATTCTATGGAACAGGGCCTGGCTCTCCAAGTGACAATTCACCAGGAACTTATGACTCCACATTCTCCCATCTCATCTTGCTTGTTCTCTGTGTTCTTGGAAGCCAACAGTCCAGTTTCTCTGCTTACCTGGAATGGACTCTACTCCCTTCTTCTTCAGCTCAGGGAAATACTCCAGGTAGAATTCCAGAAAATCTTCAGCCAAGATACTTTGGAATTTAAACTCATCTACATAGGCCTGTGAGGAGGGTCAAGGTTGTTATCTCTCTGGCTACCCTGGGGAGCAGAGCCCCCCCCTCATCTCTCAGGCCCTCTCTGACCCCTTACCTCTTGCAGTTGTGCCCCCTACCCTACCCTACCCTACCCTAGCGCTCTGTGCCAGCTGCTTTACCTGCTCCTCGTCCTTCTCCCCACATGGAGAGTTGACTGTACCTTGAGAAACTTGTCAAACTGATCCTGATCACCCACCAGGTGGGCCAGGTATGAGACAAAGCAGTAACCTTTCTCGTAGGGGGTCTCATTGTAGGTGTCATCGGGGTCAACACCTGGCAGAGAGAGAGCAGACAGGACTGAGTGTTTGTGAGCACCTTCTATTACAGACTGACTGTTGGAATTGCCCAGACTACACCTTCCCCAGTACAGCCAAGGTTTCTAGGCCACTGATGGTCCTTCCCGTGGCACATCAAAGGTGATAGCAGAGGGTCAGTAACTATGGATCTAAGACAAGGTCAGGGAGACCAGTGGTTCAAAGGGGCCAGCACATTTCCTTGAGCAGGGCCTTAACTAACTCTTGGGACCGAACATGCTCAGACTTTTGAGTCCTGTTGGTCACCATCTACACAGTCAACCTTCCAGATGTTGTTTTTACAACTGCCCTAGTCTTAAGCTAATCACCAATGTACCAGGAGTTCATTTTACAGTCAGTGGCACCAGAGAATACACGCTTCAGCTTCAGTTGCACAAAAGGGTTTTAAGTTAGTCACTTGTGAAACTAAAGAAAAATGCTAGAAAGCAGGAAGTCCGGAGCTGACAGGTGCATGACCTTGGGCAAGTCACTGATTTTGCCCGGTTCTGTAACATGAAGCTAACACACTTTATAAGCCACTCAGTCTTCTGGGACAAAGGAATGGGGGAGCACCTGTACAAAGCAATGGCCAAGTCATTAAGAACTTAGTGGCTAAAACGGTTGTGTTCAGACGGCTTACAGAACAGGAGATAGCCAGGGCACTCCAGGGGCCCACTACTTAAAGAGAGCATTTTAACATGTGGCTCAGACTAACTTGGGGCTCCAAGCGTAATTTACTGGGGCGGGGGAGACAGAGGAACCTCCTGGACCTGGTTCAATCTTCACCCGAAGCTTGTTGAGTGGATTTTCCTCTCCGGATACATCCATATGCTGCCGCAGCAGAGCCCTCCCTGTGGCGGCCTCCAGACAAGTGTAAGCAGCTCCTGGCCAAACACAAACACAAACTCCACGTTCACCAAGTCCACATTTCCCCCGACAGAGGTGCTGTGCTGTCCCCTTGTGGTCTAAGGCTCAAGGGCATTAACCTCCCAGAGTGACACAGACCATGACTCAGTCCCTCCCTAGCTCTCTGATTCTCTGGGATACAGAGGTTTGGTTAACCTGACATGTGGGTCTCTCCCACAAGGACTAGGGGACCCTTCCTTGTTAACAGGAATGAATGTATTTTTATTTTTAGGTAACAACTTGGTCTCTATGAAACTTAGAATAGTTTTCCTCTGATGATACCATGTACAAAAGAAACTGTCACCTTCAAAAACATCAAGCATCTAGCCTGGGCATGGTGGCACAGGCCTTTACGTATCCAGCTCCAGGGTAGCAGGGCAGGTGGACCCCTGTGAGTTTAAGGTCAGTCTGGTCTACACAGTGAATCCTAGTCCATCCGAGGCTACATAGTAAAACCTTGTCTCAAAAAAAGAAAAAAAAATTAACTGTCTTTTAAATTTCCTCCAGTGTTGTGGATAGCCCCGGACTTGTATTTTGATACTACTTCCCCTTTCCTGTGAAGGGCTGCAGAGGAGGTGTGAGTCATTACACAGGTGATTTCTAGTGAACCTTCTGCTCCATCTTAATTTGCAAAATAAAGGCTGGAGCCAGGGATTGGGCAGAGGAAGGGGAGGTGGAGAAATAAAGGCTGGGGAGAGAAGAGAGAGGGAGGAGGACTGGAGGAAGATAATGGAGGAGGAAGATGACAGAGACGACGGAAACAACTAGGGAGAGAAGAGAGAGAGGACGACTGGGGAGAAGAGAGGAGAGAGAAGATGACGGAGTACGACAGAGGAGGACGACTGGGAAGCAGAAGGTAGAAGGACAAACGCAGAGTCTGGGAAACCCTCAAGTTGTAAGGGTCTCATAGCTGGGGAACAGAGTAGTGTAGGGGTATCTGCCCAATCTAGGCTTACAGAATATATTCCTAATTACTAAGATGTGTTTTCATTGACCGGTCATATTTGGATTGGAGATTTAAATATCTCCCACAACACTCCAGGCTTTAAAAACAGTACCTTGGGAGCCAGTAGCATGGCTCAGCGGGTGAAGGAGCCTGCCTCCAAGCCTGGTACCTTCAATCAATCACCAAGATTATTATAAAAGGAGAGAAGCCATTCCGAAAAGCTGTTCTTTGACTTCTGTACAAACACTGGGGCACATGCACACGCACACGCACACACACTTTGACTCCACTGCTTACTACATGTTCTGATCCTGGGCCTCCCTTGGCCTCAGTCTTTCTGCACAATGGGAAAATAAAAGTGTACTATGAGATTCTAGTACTTTAGCTCTGCTAAGCAAAATGCACTATGTAGTCCAGGCTAGTCTTGAAGTCAGTTCAGGCACCATGCCCAACCCAGTTTTTTTTTGTGTTTTGTTGTTGTTGTTATTGTCTTTCCTTTTTTAAGACAGGGTCTTACTATATGACCCTGGCTGGCTTCAAACTTGTGACCTTTCTGCTTTAGTTCCCCAGTGCTAGGAACTCACAACTGTGAGTCACCATGCTCAGTTTGCCACAGGATTCTTTGTGGGTGACTAAGACATTCACAAAGAAAAACCTGCTCTGTATACTTTGAGTAAGAGCACAGCGCTGATCAAACTCTTTGGGAAGTAAAGGATAACACATACTGAAAGTCTTTACTGTGTTCAGACGCAGAGGTGATGTTTCCTTTTGTTTGGCTGGGTTTTTTTGTTCTTGTTTTTTCAAGACAAAGTTTCCCTATTATCCTGGAAGTTGCTCTGTAGACCAGGCTAGCCTTGAACTCACAGAGATCAGTCTTCCTCTGTCTCTTGAGTGCTGGAATCAAAGCTGTGTGCTACCACTGCCAGGGCAGAGGTGATGTTTCTAATAGTCTTCCTTACTGAAATCTTCTGAGGTATGCACTGACGTGTGTGTGTGATAAATTATTTCTTTTTCCTTTTGAGACAGGGTCTCCTGTAGCTCAGGCTGGCCTCACTAGCCTTTCTACCTTCTGAGCAGGAGGATTACAGTCACACACCGTCACGCCCAGTTTTATGTCTGCCATGACCCAGAGACTCATGCATGTCAGACAAGTACTCAACCACAGAGCTAGTGAACTTTATCAATGCCCACTCCCCACACCGCTCCCCGGCCCTCAGTACTGACGATCAAACACCAGGTTTTCTGCATGCCAAGCAATCACTCTATCAAATGGGCCACGTTACCAGCCCAAACCCTATTACATTTAATGAAAAGTTTTAAAACTCTTTTCTTTCTTTAATGCTTTGAATTATTTTTGAGAATTAATTTTTTTTAAATATTATTATCGAGCTAGTTTAAAACCGTTGATGTGAGCAAGGAATGATATAGCATACGACTTTAATCCCAGGGCTCAGGAGGCAGAGGCAGATGGGTCTCTGGTCTATATAGTGAGTTCCTGGCCAGCCAGGCATGCACAGTGAGATCCTGTCTTAAAATAAAAACAAACAAACCAAACCTAGAGCTATTTGATCTTTCACACTCACATACAGAAATCCGAGCATTTAGGAGGTAGAAGCAGGAGGGAGGAGTCTGACCTGGTTTATATAGTGAGTTCCAGACCAGAAGAGCCTACATAGCAAAAACTTGCATGAACCCCACCTTTCAATACTGGAGATTGAACCCAGGAAAGCACTTTGCCAACAGAACAAATGAACTGTATCCTCAGCCCAAGGCCTGTCTCAGAAAAGCCCTGAAGTGCTGGGCGTGATGGAGGCACAACTTTCCTCTCAGAACTCAGAAGGCAAAGGCAGGCAGACAGGTGATCTGTGTGAATTCAGGGCCAGCCTGGTTTACATAGTGAGTTCTAGACCAGCCTTCTGTGAGGTCTATCTCAAGCAACATAACAGCAAGCAATATAAACAAAAGAAAATTTAAAAGAGGTTGGAGCGATGGCTCAGAGGTTAAGAGCTCTGACTGCTCTTGCAGAGGACCTGGCTTTGATTCCAGCACCCACACAGTGTCTCACAGCACCTGTAACTCCCATTCCAGGGGATCTGATGTCATCTTCCAACCTCCATGAGGACCAGGCACACATATGTTGAACATACATACATTCAGGCAAAGCATTCACACATCGAGAATGAATAAAGAAAAAACCCACAGTTTTCTGCATAAGTCCCGCCTCCCTTCCCGCCACCCACACGATGAGACCACAGGAGCAGATGGAGCCAAGAATGGAGCCAGGTGCATGGAAGGATGGCACCTTACCAAACAGGATGGTGGAGATCCTCCTCTGGGCATACATGGTGAAGCCTTCATTGAGCCAGAACTCCCCCCAGTTGGCATTGGTGACCAGGTTCCCAAACCAACTGTGGGAGATCTCGTGGATGATGACGTCGGCTAAGGATCGGTCCCCTGCTAGCAGGCACGGGGTGACAAAGGTCAGACAAGGATTCTCCATTCCTCCAAATGGGAAGGACGGTGGCATAAAGAGCAAATCATACCTGCCAAGAAACTGAAGGTCAGGGGAGGCCTCCCTTCCCCATCCTCCTCAGACCCAGAGCTGCAGCCACTAAACAGACAGGCCTTGCTGAAAATGAAGCCCTGGGCTACTGAGTGCTTCCCCAGGAAGCACTCCTACCTTCACGCCCACTCTCTGAAAGGCAGCTGAGTCCTGTTTTGCTCCTTTCCCAAACTGGCTGTGAGCATGCTCTCAGCTCCACCACATTTGTCACCCCAGAGGCCAGCTTGGGGTCAGAAAGACCAGCCTGTATCTCCAAGCCTGCAGCCTGGAGGCTTTAAAGTAACTTCCCACAAAGAGGAAAGGCATGCTGACAAAGGCCTTGCAGTTTCTCCACTCTCCCCACCTCTAGCCTGGCAGTGCAGCTTAATGACTTCAAAAACCATTCCTCCCAGTTCCCTTTAGCAACCTCAAGGAGCCCGGCTCATCCCTCCCTCTTTGCTTGCTTCTCTCCTGCATTTCTGGGAGGAGGAAGCCTTGCTCTAGGAGACAGTAGAAGGGAGAGAACCCCAGGAGTGTGAAAAACAGCTACTTGGTTTCACAAACCAGATCCATCAATTGATAACACACCTTCCCCAAACATAAGGTCCGAAAAGCTTCTCTCCTGTTGCCAGAAAGTCTTCTATGACCCCACTGTATTCCTCCTTGGCAGCTTCAATCAGGCAGGGCTCTGCCCACACCCGGCTCCTAAGCACAGAGAGGCAGAAGAATGCTTAGAGGCTGCTTCAGCCACGGGAACCACCTATAGAACACTAGCCTTGGTCCCATATTTGAATCAATGTAATGTGGCCATGTGGCCAGCTACACGCAGAGGAAAGACAAGATTAGACCCTTTGCTCAGCCCCAAGAGGCTGCTCATCACACCTGGGTATGAGAACCTAAGACTGCCTTAGGGTGGTGCCAGGAAGCCCCTCTAGGCAACGGGACCTAAACCCACATGAAGTCCACGGAAACTGAATTCAATCCTGCAAAAGTGGAGATGAAATAAAACAGAATATAGGACTCATGCCTGTAATCTCAGCACTGGAGAGGCTGAAGCAGGAGGATTGCTGTGAGTTTCAAGAGAGCTAGGGCTACAAAGTGAGATCCTATTTCACACAAAACAAAACACCTTCATAAAGTGACAGGATTACTTTCTTCTTCCTATTTATAGGATAGATGAAGGGATTCTGATAATGGATGGATGGTGGTGGTGGTGGTGTACCTCTTCAATCCCACCACTTGGAGGGGGGAAACAGGTAGATCTCTGTGAGCTCCAGGGCTACACAGTGAGACACTTTGTAAAACACACACACACACACACTGATAATAAAATCACTGGAAATAAAAATTGTCTTCTAGCCGGGCGGTGGTGGCGCACACCTTTAATCCCAGCACTTGAGAGGCAGGAGGCAGGCGGATTTCTGAGTTTGAGGCCAGCCTGGTCTACAGAGTGAGTTCCAGGACAGCCCGGGCTACACAGAGAAACCCTGTCTCGAAAAACCAAAAATAAATAAATATTTCTGAGATAAAGCTAGCAATATTAATGAAAAAGTTGACAGTTCTTTTAGGTGTCAAATGATCTTGTTTCTACTTCATAATAAAGCTAGGAGGGGCTTCACTCCTCAGAAGGGCAATAGGATTTACTGACGGTCTAGAATAGGGCCAGTGAGTTGGCTCCGGAGTTAAAAGCACCTGCTTGCTACACCTGATGACTGAGTTCTGAGACCCACCTACTGCAAAGAGAACTGTGACCTCTGCAAGTTATCCTCTGATCTCTACATGCACACCATGCACAGATATGTGTGCACACATGCACATGCGCGCGCACACACACACACAAATAAATGTGCATGTAATTATGTCATTTTAGAGATTAAAAAATGGTCTAGAACAAACAAAAACAAGCCCATGATTAAAACTAATATGGCAAGATGGGCAGTGGTGTCGCACGCCTTTAGTCCCAGCACTTGGGAGGCAGAGGCAGGTGGATTTCTGAGTTCGAGGCCAGCCTGGTCTACAGAACTAGTTCCAGGACAGCCAGGGCTACACAGAGAAACCCTGTCTTGAAAAACCAAAAAAGGGGCTGGAGAGATGGCTCAGTAGTTAAGAAGAAAAAACAAACAAACAAACAAACTAGTATGGCAAAACAGGTGTGTTTACAGATGTTCAATGTATGGTCCCTTTAACTTTTTATAATTTGAATTTTTCATAAAAATAAAGAAATAGTGAACAAGGTGGTATACATCTATAATACCAGCATTAAACTTTTTTATTATGTTTATTTATGTGAATGTATGATGTGTACGAGCATGTGCAAACATGTGCATGGCACAATGCGTGTGTGGGTGTGTGCGTGGGTGTGTGTGGGTGTCTAGTTCTACTGTGTAAGACCCAGCTTAGATTATCAGGCTTGGTGGCAAGTACCTTTACCCAGTGAGCCGTCTTACTGGAGCCTTGTAATCCCAGCATTTGGAAGGCTGAGGCAGGAGGATTGAGAGTTGGAGGCTATTCTGAGCTACATAGGAAGACCTCGTCTCAACCAATCAAGACTAAAGACAGGAAATCAGAAGTCAAGAGGGAGAAACGACACCACCATCAGAAAGATATGATCAAACAGAAAGTCAAAGCAGAGAGAGCCAGGGATTAGGCCAAGACCACTTGACTCCACGGATAAGCTGACACCAGGATTAGGGACTCCTGAAGCCAAGGCCTGCACCTGGGCTTGCATAAGTAGTTAGTCATACTTCATTATCCACAAAAGGATACAAATATTATCAGCCTCACTGAGTCTGGGTAACAATTAGGAGGGAGCATATACAAATGGCCATTGGATTCCACCGCCTACCTTCTACCCAGGATGCTCTTGGGTACCAGGACCTGGGATAGGAGAAATACTGTACCAGAAGACCCTCCTGTTTAACATACGAGCCCTTAGACGTGGACAAGGGATGTCCACCTGATAGGAGGGGGACAAGGACGTCGCCATCGCTACTTGACTTTTTTTTTTTTTTTTTGAGGCAGGGTTTCGTGTAACCCAGGCTACCCTTTACCACACTCACAGTGTGGCCAAGGAGGACCTTGAACTTGGGATCTTCCTGCCTCTACTTTGTAAGTGCTGAGATTACAGCACTGTGCCACCACCCTGGCTTATATACCATACTTACCAGGGCTTCGTGTGTGTAAGGCAAGCATTTTTATCAACTAAGCTACACCCCCAAACCATCATTGGCACCAGTTAAATGGACCATGTTGCCAGGCAGTGGTGGCGCACGCCTTTAATCCCAGCACTTGGGAGGCAGAGGCAGGTGGATTTCTGAGTTCGACGCCAGCCTGGTCTACAGAGTGAGTTCCAGGACAGCCAGTGCTGCACAGAGAAACCCTGTCTCGGAAAAAAAAAACAAAAAAAACAAAAAAAAACAAAAAAAAGGACCATGTAACCGTGTTTGACCTGATTGTGGGTCAATTTCTTACAGAGGGTTCAAAAGAATATTTCATGATCTACTTTTTGTCATATGGCATGGATTCTGACATCTTCCCATTGCCATTATGATGAATTCATATGCTGTCTTATTTTATTTGAAGGTACGGTCTCATCGTGTAGTCTCATTGTGGCTGACCACAAACTCCCAGAGCTCCTGTCGCCTCTGCCCTCAGAGTGCTGATATCAAAGGTGTACACACCACACACAGTCTACTTCATACTTTTGTAAACAGAATGTTTGTTAGGACAAACACATGCTCAAACCGCAGGCCTCTCCTTATCTTGCAACCAGAGGAAAAATCCTCCTGTGGCAAAGAGGAATTCCCTGTGTATTAGGAATATGATAACACCTTGTCTTTTGAGATTGGCATGGTAGTGCTAGGAATATAGTTCAGGGTAAGAGTGCCTGTATAGCACACTTAAGGTCCTGGGTCTGACCCCAAGCACACCAAAACAACAAAAATCAGGACTAGTGTTTTGAATGCGTGAGCTGGAAGCAGGTACCAATGGAATTTAGCTTACTATTCTACCTGATACCTAGGAACTAACTTAATTCATGATGCCGCTAGTTCTGCAAAGCCCTGCGATAAAACCTGAGCTAAGAGACAACAGGAGAGCCAGGAAAGGAGCCCGGACTATGCAACCCAAGCTTTGACCCTTTCACAGCAAGATTAAGCTGCAGAGAGAGAAGATATGAAAATCTGAAAAATCTACTCTTCTGGTTTTCGATAGACTTCTTTATTCTATATAGCCCTGGCAAGCTTTGAACTTGAGACTTTCTGTCTCAGCATCCCTAGTTGATAGGGTTGCAGGTGTGTGCCATTGTGTCCAGCTCATGGACGATGTTCTTATCTCAAGAAATTGTACAAAATACCTTCTTGCCTCCACTAAATCTGCCTAGCATCATGACAGTGCATGTCTAGATTGAGGTATCTGCAGCAGGCAGAAAGGATCGTCTTTCTCCCTTTCAAAGGATGCAATAAGATCCAAGTTGTTAATTTGCAGAATTCAGTGCTAGAAGAAATGGGTTTGGGCACCAAGGTATATAGAGTAGCTAGAAGAAACTTAGTACTTAGTTACTAATCAAGATCAGTCTTTTAAAACTTCTACCTGAGCACCAAAATCACTTGACTGAGCGGCTGCCTTCATTCATGAGACTCCACTACAGCTCCAACAGCTGCTGCTGCACTAGCAGGACTGGCTGTCTCATTGCTTAGACATGGAAGAAAGGGAACAGGAGGGGCGAGGAGGAGGAAGAGAGAAAAACTAGAACTTCTACCAACCTACTCAGCAGATCTGAAGACAGCAGACATCGAATCCCACACTGCCCCAAGAGCCATTTTAGCAGGACAACTGGGCCAGAGTGGGCCCCACCTCTGGAGGTCAATCCCACCATCAAGTGTTTCTTACCTGGGTCCAACCTCAGCTGAAGCCAGATCTCCAATGGCCAAAGCTATCAGATAGGAGGGGATAGGCTGGCTCATCTGGAAGAAGAACTTATTTGGTCCTCTCTTCTCCCACTTGCTTGCACTCATCACAGCTGTGAAGCCATCTGGAACCTGGCAACAGAGAGGGTGTAGGAAACCTCACCCAGGGGAAAACCTCACCTGGAAAGCCTTCTTTGCTTGGTTGTCTATCGCTTTGTTCTTTTTGAGGCAAAGTGTTTCTGTGCAGCCCTGACTAGCCTGGAAATTGCTGTGCATACCAGGCTGACCTGGAACTTTTGATGGTCCCCCCTGCCTCTCTCTCTGGCCGCTTGAATTACATAACCATGCCAGGCAAAAAGGCCTCCTTTGTCTAACTTGAAAAATAGTATGATCAGAAACGTGAACAGTGCCGGCGATGGCTCAGAGTCCATCCTGGAGAACATAACGGCTTCAAAAGTTAACACTGATGGGATTTGGACTGCGTAAAATTTCTGTCAATGGACAAGGATTGGCACCACATGTCTTTAATACCAGCACTCAGGATATCTGAGCATCTGAGGCCAGCCTGCTCTACATCTTGAGTTCCAGGCTAGCCAGGGCTATGTGGTAAGGATAGCCAGGGCTATCTCAAACAACATCTGCAGATGGAAAGCTTTATAAAGGAAGACTTTTCAGAGATTCCACTGGATGGATGTAGTAAGTTACCAACCAAAATGGGACCTGATGGGTCTGAAGTTATGTTCTCTGTCTCTATCTTTCTCTGAGACAGGGTCTGCCTAGATGGTTGACATTGAACTCATGATTCTTGTGTCTTTGCCTCCTAAGGACTGGGATTATAGACATGTACTATCGTGCCTGGCTCGTTTTTTAACATTAAAAAAAAACATTTATTTTACTATGTTTTTTTTTTTTTTTTCCTTTTGGTTTTTCGAGACAGGGTTTCTCTGTGTAGCCCTGGCTGTACTGGAACTCACTCTGTAGACCAGGCTGGCCTCGAACTCAGAAATCCACCTGCCTCTGCCTCCCAAGTGCTGGGATCAAAGGTGTGCGCCACCACTGCCCGGCTATTTTACTATGTTTTAACTCTGTGTGTGTGTGTGTGTGTGTGTGTGTGTGTGTGTGTGTGTGTGTGTATGCCCATGTGGGTATATGCATATAAATGAAGGTGCCCATGAGGTGCTAGACCCCCTGGACAAAGAGTCATAAACAGTTGTAAGCCACCTGATGTGGGTGCTAAGAACTAAATTAGAGTCCTCTGGAAGAGCAGAAGTGCTCTTAACTGCTGAGCCATCTCTCCCTCATAATCTCAAGGGCAAGCATACTAAGTTAAGTCGCCTTACCTCAATAAGGGCCGAATATGTGCATTTCACTGCTGGAGTGTCAAAGCAAGGGAAAAAGGCTCGGTTTAAGACTGCCTGGCCCTGGGTATAGACAAAGGGTTTCTTCTTTCCTGCTGTCTGCTCAGGAGTCAACCAGCAAACCTAAAGAGAACAGAGAGGCATTTCAGAACAGACAGATCATGAACAGAGAAATGACATGGGACATTTTCAGGACACTTCATAATCATTAAGACTTTCCTGCCAGCGGATCTGTCCCTGACTGTCCTGTCTAGCGTGTGTTTAATCTACTCTGGAATAGGCCATGGTCTCATGCCGGCATCACAGGACAAACACTGCATTCCCTCTGTATCCCATGGGTATCTCAGGAATCCTATCAGAGCCTCAGACTGAAATTCTGTCCTCCCCTGTGTCCTTCTGGCTAAAGCAGTTTCCCACCTAACCAGAGTTAGATGTTTGTTTGTTTTGACAGGGTCTTAATGTATCACATTCCCAGCCCAGATTTTATTTATTTTTTAATGAATACTTTTTTAATTTGTTTTTTAATGAATGTGAAGTGTTTAGCTCATTCATGCATGTAGTAAGGTGACTCCTATTCTCTCCCGTATCTAGGTAGACTGGATCACCCTTTTAAGATATTTCTTCCAGTGATCCTTTAGAAAAGCCCAGAAGGGGGACAGAGACCTTGCCTTAATACAGGTATGGTGAGATGTCCTGATGTAGCTCAGTTTCTGATATATCAGAACAACCTATCTGCAGTGCAAGGATATTTAGTCACAAGCTGACATTCGACCACCAGTTGTTTCCAAGACACAACTGTAGTTTTCTTAGTTACTCCAGATCTCCTTTCTGAGTGCTCAGGGTTATGACTGATGTTGTAGTTGTCTATCAGTAAGAAAATCAGGGCTTTATCATGAAAAGAGACCAACCTTATTTCCGCCCATAGCAAAAGGAAACCATACACAACATAGGTAAAACTGTTTGTGTGTGTTTGTATGAACATGTGTCCATTTAAAATTGAAGAATGTGTTACACTATTCCAGGAAGGTTTCATAGGTGAAATAAAAGTGTCTGATCAGATCTTTAAGGGCAAGCAAGAGTCAGATGTCGAAAGGAAAGACAGAAGCCTTTCTCTAGCAGGTGAGAGAGAAAGGCAGGCCAGGATGCAGGTTCTGGAAACTACATAGGCTCTGGGTAGACTGGGAGGAGGCAGGCCTGAATAGGCAGAAGGAAACGCTTTGAAAACAAAGATCTAAGACACTTTAAAGATGCATAAGAAAAGCCACATTGGATGTTGAGTTTTTTTCTTGCCTGCTTTTGCCAAGTATAATAAATGTAATTAGTCTTTCAATAAATACAATGTAGTGTGGAAGGCAGGAGGTGACACAGTAGAAAAAGCTGACAAATACTAATGTAGCGGAGGGATTGAGGTCAACCCTGACATTCAAATGACACATCGTTGATACTACACAGACTCAATACAGTGTGATCCAAATGGCACTTCACCTCTGAATTTCCCCTCTGAAATGTACAATTCCAGTCTCATCATCATGGGGAAAACAGTTGAAAAACTTCAGTGGAAGGACGTTCTATAACATACCTGACCAGCATTTCCCCAAACTGTTTTATTTTTTGTTTTGTTTTGTTTTTAATTTTTTTGGTTTTTCGAGACAGGGTTTCTCTGTCCTGGCCATCCTGGAACTCACTCTGTAGACCAGGCTGGCCTCGAACCCAGAAATCCACCTGCCTCTGCCTCCCACGTGCTGGGATCAAAGGCATGTGCCACCACTGCCCTGCTCCTCCAAACTGTTAAGGTCATAAAAAAAAAAAATTAAAAAAAAAAAAAAAAAAAAAGGAAAGCCTGACAAACTCAAAGATGGGCAGCTACACAGCTAGCTACAATGTGCTGCTTTGGCTGGGCTCATGAATCAGAAAAAGAAGTAAGTAAAAAACTAAGATCCTGGTAAAGCCCGAGGAGCCTTGTTAGTACTGACAGTTGGTGCATGCCAGTGCTGACTGACCAGATGCTAATAGGGAATTGGAAACTGTGGAAGCTGCAGAAGGAGCTATGTACCATCTGCCCAGTTATGTCCTGTTAATCTGCTTTTGGTTGTTATTTTGAATTTGCAGTCCTCCTGCCTCAGCTTCCTGAGTAGTGGGACTCCTGGCAATGTGCCATCTTGGCTGGCTGGTATCAGGCACTTACATACAGAAAGTTCACCAAATTTTGTCAAGTATTTAGACAAGTGCCTTACACATCTTAGGAAACTCTGCTCATTATCCTTCCACCGTCTTCGCTTATGGTGTTTTGTTTGTTTTTGCTTTGTTTGTTTTTAAATGATGTGAAGGAACCAGAACAGGAAATGAGGAAATCTGTGCACTACCACAGTGAATTCTGGGAGAAGACGCAGCAGTGCTTGGGCAAGCATGCTCATCAGAATGGTTGCAAAAGCAGAAAAGGAGTTCATGCCAATGCCCTCAGTGAAGACCTCCACAGTCCAAAGGACAACCCTTTGGAAAGTAGAGAGTGGCCTCAGCCACGATGTCTTAAAGGACAATAACTGATTCTAATGTCTAACTTAAAGAGGAGGAGGAGGGACAATGAACAGTGTTTCCTAATATGTGCACCTGATACCAGTCAGGCATGATGACAAATTGCCAGGAGTCCTAGTACTCAGGAGGCTGAGGCAGGAGGACTGCAAATCAAAATAGATTCTGCTGTTAACTTTGCCACTTTTAGAGTGTGCAAATTTAGGGAGTGTTTAACTTTCCAATTCTGTTTAATTTCTAGCTCCCACTGAAAATCAGGACTCGAGATGTAGCAGAGGAAGCAAAGACGGTTCCCAATGTCAAGCTTCCCTCCAGACACCGAAGGGAACTTGACTTTGCCTTTGGCGCTATTTACCACGTGCTTTGAGTGTCCCTTAACAAGTCCTATCACAAGGCTCACTTATTCCTCCAATCAAAGGAGGAAGCAAGTGCTCTTTGGGTCAGTAAAGGGGAACTGTTAGTTGGATAAGGAAGCTCCAATAGTCTGCAAACAGCTTCGGTGAACCTTGTAACCCAGCCTAAGGCTGTCACTCTTACAGATGTCCGCTACATACTTACCTTAACTTTCAATATTGGTTCTTTTCTGAAAACCTTAAGACTTAAAAACCAACCAACAGTTACTGAGAAGACCAAATTATTATAAAGCCTAAAGTACTCGACACATTCTCACTCTTGCTCAGATTCTTTTAAGTCAAGTGCAGGATTTCAAAAGCGGAAGCAAAAATGATTCATGGACTGTTTTAACCTGTGCAATCAAAAGGGCTTGCTAGCACAAGAAAGGATCCTGTCTGCTAATTAACCGATACTACCCAGGCTCCAGCAAGGAGAATTATAAAATAAAATAAAACAAAAAGCAAAGTTTGTATTTCACGTATCTCATCCTGAAAAGACACACAGGATAGCAGACAAGTTGGTCTAGCACATGTGTGACATAGGTGATGCAGGGTAATCTAAGGCAAATAATCCGGACAGAGGCCAGGAAGGCAGGAAGGACCTGAAGGAGGAATACAGCACCGGCTGGAGAGGTTCCAGCCCAAGAATCCAGAGCCGGCTGCTGGGGAGGAAGGTCGGCACGCGGGGATCTCCCGCGGAAGCTGCAAAGCAGGCCCAGGTTTCCTGCTCTCGGACTCTGGGCTGCTCAGGAGCGGCAGGCTGGCCAAGGGGGCTGGGAAAGGCCGGTGGCCCGGGCGCACCGCGCGCACTTACCCCGGGTCCCTCGCCGACGCGGTAGGTGAGCTCCAGTTGGAAGCGCTCGGCGTTACAGGAGGGCTGCGGGAAGGCCACGCACAGGGCCTGGCCATAGTGCGAGAAGGGCTGTGTATGGAAAGGCACGGGCTCCGCGGGCGCCTGCTGGTCTCCGGGCTGCCTCCGCCACAGCGTCGCCGCCGTCACCTCCAGGCAGCTGTGCGAGTCGAGCCGCAGCTCCGAGGCGCCCTCAGGCAACAAGCAGCGCAGATCCAGCGTCGCCTTGCCGCTCAGTCCGCGGCTCCCGGGGCCCGGACCCGGAGGCCCGAACTCGGCCCGCAGGTCCAAGTGCAGGTGCAGGATCTCGAAGGCGCGGAAGCTGGAGGCCGAGGCCACGTCCACGGCTTGTGCCGAGTGCAGCGGCCGCCGACCCGCGCCACCGCGGCTACCGGATCCGCCGCTCTCCATGGCTCCAGAGCGGTTGCTCACCCGCCAGGAAGGCTGGTCCCTCCTCGGGTCCTGGCAGGCTCCGCCTCGAGGCGACGCACCATCATGCGCCCCGCCCCCGAGGAATGCGGTCGGTCACCGCCCCTCACCCCCTGGGGCTGTCCCCTCCCTTGTGGCACACAAGCCCTCTTCCTGCTTCCCACGGGTGCTGTGGTCCGTGGTCACCCTAGTTCCAGGTCACCCTTGCAGAGTCCCCATCCTCTAGGCAGTCTGCAGGATGCAGGGGAACAGAAGCTGGACTGAAAGGGTCTGGGTTTGAAATTTCACCCACTCTCCACTAGGCCAGTCATTAGGACATGTGTGACATCTTGGACAAACTGAAACAAGAGTTGTAATGCTATCCTTCTGTCAAGGAAGATATCTAGCGTTCTTAGTAAACAGCCACCCCATCCCTCTGCAACCCCAGGCACGCTGATATTTACACTTACGTGTGGGGACCAGAGACTTTTGTTGTTCTGATATATATATATATGTTCCCACCCAGCTTAAATTTTAGCTGTTTCTATTTTTAATTTCTTTTATGTGAATGGGTGTTCTGCCAGCCTGTATGTATGCCTAGTGCCCGCAGATGCCAGGAGAGAGAGTTTGACCCCCTGGAACTGGAGTTACAGACCTTGTAAGTTGTCATTTGGATGCTGGGAACCAAACCACGTCCTCTAAAAGAGCAGCCAAGTACTCTCAAGTGCTGTGCTATCTCTCTATCCTAAAGTTTATCTTTTTAAATGAGTTCAAGACTGGGCTAGTTAAGCTCACTAGCTATTGAAATCATGTAACTTTTATTATTATAATTATGTTACTATGTAGCCCAGGGTAGTCTCAAGCCACTGAGCTACACCCTCATCCCTGCACGGAAGTGCTTAGTCGCCCATTGCATGTTCTTTGTATTTTCCTTGTGTGGCTGTTTGTTCTAGACACATCTCTACATTTTGTTTCTCTTCTGTGCTAGTGCCTTGCAGTGGCCACAGATGAAGAAATTAAATGTAGCCATTTCCTAGGGATGGAAACTTTTCAGTGCTAAAGAAGAGAGAAAGTCATCCAACTTAGGTAGCTCAGAATGCGATGAGGTCCACAAGGTTATAGAAGTAAGAACCATGCAGAGAGAGAGGACACTCTTTCTGGTGGAGCTATGGATAAGTTTCTTCGGTGGTCCACACAGTACCCCTAGCCATAGTGAACAGATGTTTGTTCATGTCTTCAGAGGAAAACAACAGTTAGAATACAATATATCTCTATTAACTATCCAAAGGCAAAATTTCCCTCAGGAACTGGGATGAAACCTAGAGACTCACACTGTGCTAGGCAAATGATTTACCACTGAACTAAACCCTCCAGGGCCCTTCCCTCTTCTCATAAGACAAGGTCTTACTAATGCAGCCCTGGCTGGCCTAGACTTGCAGCCTCAAACTCAGAGATCTATTTATCTCTGCCCCCTGACTGCTGTGATTAAAGTCTTAACTCACCATGCTTGGATCGTTTTTCCCCCTTAACTTAATGCAGTAAAAATCATAGAAGCAGGGACATTCCAGTAACAACAGAGCACCTGTATATTATATCTGTAAAGTGTTACATGTTATGTAAGCATACCAAGTAGCTGTCGCTGGAAACCTGGCCTCTCCACTTCAAACCCAAATTTGTTAAAAATGTCCTCCAAAGTCCCCCTGTCCTAGGTCAGGCTGCTACCACCCCACCTTCACCCCCAAATATGTAAAGGGGAGAAGGAAAAACAGCCAGCTGCTAAGGTTACTAAAAACACTGAGTCCCTGAACAGCTTGAAGGTAAGTTACTTCCAACAGAAATTACTATTGTTTATTCCATGGGATAAAAATTCCTGTGGGGTAGCTTATCCAGGAAAAGCTGCTAGACTGGGAATTCCAGCTGACTTCTGAGTTCCCCAGTCAGTTCCTGCTGGATGGCTGGAAGCCCTGATTTGATGCTATCTTTACTTTCTGCTCCCACTGCTCCTGTCACCTCTGTTGAGTTTGATCTGATGATGATCTGCTGTGTGTCTGCTCCTGTCTATCTGCTACTTGCTATTGGTTCTTGTACTTTGCTTGCTACTTGCCTAATAAACTCACTCATCTGAAACTGAGAACACGCCCACATGATTCTCCTGACTGTACAGAACACGGCACCTAGACTTTGGATTCTATATTTATTCTCCAATAAAAGGCACTAATGCTTTTTAAAGCAGACACGTTTGTGGGATTTGGTTCAGGAAACAAGCGAAATGATCCTGGAGCAGTGGTTCTCAACCTATAGGTCGTGATCCCTTTGGAGGATGTCGTCTAACGACCCTTTTACCAGGGTTGCATATCGGATACCCTGAACATTAGCATTTATAACAGTAGCAAAATTACAGTTACAAAGTAGCAATGAAATACTTTTATAGTTGGGGGTCACCCCAACATGAGGAACTGTCTTAAATGGTTGCAGGGTTAGGAAAGTTGAAAACCACTGTCCAGAGCATCTCATGGGTGAAAAAGTAAGAAAGCTAAAAACCAAAACAAAACAAAAACACAAACAAGCAAACAAACAAACAAAAAAACAATAGCTGAGGGCTGGTGAGGTGGTGTGAATAAAAATGGCTCCTACAGGCTCATTTACTTGGATGCTTAATCACCAGGGAGTGGAACTCTTTGAAAGTATCAGAAAAATTAGGGGGTGTGGCCTTGTAGGAGGAAGTATGTCAAAAAAACTGGGGGTGTGCTTTGAGGTTTCAAAATCTCATGACAGGCTCAGTCTCTCTCTCTTTTTGCTGCCTGTGGCTCAGAACTCTCAGCTCCTTCTCCAGCACATGACTGACATGTCCCCCACCATGATGATAATACACTAAAACCCCAAAACTGGAAACAGCTCCCCAAGTAAATGTTTCTTTCTTGAAAGAATTGCCTTGGTCATGGTTCCTCATCACAGCAATAGACCAGGGACTGAGACAGCTGGGAACACAGCGAAGTGGTAACGCTTGTATAGTACATACGAGGTCCTGAATTCAAGTCCCATCACTGGGAAAATGAAAGATTCTGTTGAGCCAAGTGTGGTGGTACACACCTTTAATCTCAGCCCTTAAGAAGCAGAAGCAGGAGGATCTCTGAATCTGAGACCAGCCTGGTCTACAGAGCAAGTCTCAGGATAGCTAGGGCCACACAGAGAAACCCTGTCTCAAAACAAAACAAAACAAAACAAAACAAACAAGCAGAAAAAAGTGATGTTGAAGGTAGGTAAGAGCCGGCTGAGGCAAGTACTGCCAAGCCGGGGCAAGTACTGCCAAGCCTGCCAAGCTGACTTTGATCCCAGGAACCCACCCGGGAGCAGAAGAGAACCGACTCTGACCTCTGACCTCTACACCTCCCACAAAAAATTAATCTAATTTTTTTTTAAGTCAACCAGAAGAAGTTCCCAACAGCCAAGTTTAGAACAACCTGCACGAATAAATAATGATAGTATTGGATCATAGCACCCAAGGGAAATAAATACCCATGAGCTTATACAGGTAAAAAATGAGAAAGTATATGAAAACCATTTTTTTACTTTTATTTTTATTTTATGTGCACTGGTGTTTTGCCCATGTGCATGTCTGTGAGGGTGTCAGATCTTGGAGTTACAGCTATGAGCTGCCATGTGTGTTGAAGCCTGTTTGCCCAACATAGCTGGAGCCGTTTTGTTTCATGCCCACCAGCCACCCCATATTGCTGACACAAAAGTAGCTTGACTGTAAACACAGAAAAATAGTTTGGCTTAGAGTTAAGGTAAAGTTGGCCATATATTCTGAGGCTTACCATCATCATCATTATTGGAAATCCCCTACCTGTAGCCTTCACTTAGAGCTAAGCAAGATAGAGGTCAGCTTGAACTGTTATGTCTAAACTACTAAAGAACTTGGAAAAAAGTCAGCCACCCTACAGCCCTCCCAGCCCATACTTTTGAGTTCATTATGGGTTTTCTTGCCAATATAGACTGATCCTGGAAAACATTTGTGGTTGTAGCTTTCAGCTCCCAAGTCTAGACCACAGCCCTGATTGATCAGTTTTGGGGAAGGCAGTCAATAAACCAGTCCTGTTCAGCTGAGATCAGTATCTGAGTGGTTTGTGCAGTGATTTCTAGATTTTAACAGTGTGAGTGTTGGGAATTGAACCCCGGTCCTTTGGAAGAACAGTCAATGCTCTTAACCGATGAGCTATCTCTCCAGCCCCAAGAAGCAATTCTTTAAAAAGAATTCCAATTAGTACATGTAGAAGGAATGAAATAAACATGTAGAAAGCTTTTGGGGCCTTTTGGCAGGAACCTGACATTGGGCCATGACAAGGAAGTAAGTTCAGGCAGGAATCTAAATCTTAGTCTAGAACAAAGAAGTAGGCTTCAGGCATAAATATTACTTTGGGCTAAGGCAGGGAAGTAGGCTTAGATATTTTGGTCATCCTGATAAGCCCTTAGAAACAGTGATCATGGGAGTTTGCTTATTGCCTTGCTAGTTCCTTGACTGTTTGCATCTATTGTATTGCTAGTTCCTCAACCTAGATCTGACCTTAATACCTGCATGTAATTAAAATGGTATGAAAGCAGATTGGGGAAAAATAAACCCGCCCTCAGCCTCAGAGGGGCTGGGGCCATGTTACAACGTTGTCTAATCTTTTCCCTTTTAATCCTCCCGGGCTTGAGAACTTGTTGACTGACTGGACTGGCTTGGTTATAAACAGAAAACTGTATTGATAATGATAATACCACATATCAAAGTTAATAGGCTAAAGTTAAAAACAATATATTTGCACCTCAAATAATCTTACTCTCATAAGTTACAAGGAAAAAAAAATCCATACTTATACCATTTTAGGCAGTCAAAGATTCCTGTATAAGCAGTTGAGTAACACAGGTACCACTGCCCCCTACCCCCAGTGTGCACTGGGAAAGGGGGCATCATCTCCATGCCCTCCTTCCCAGTAAGTCTCAATCATGATCACATACAAAATTCAAGAAGAGTTGCCCTGTGAAAACAAATTACTATTCTTCGAAAGATAAAGGGCACGAGAGGTGGTTCAGTGGTTAAGAGCTCTTGTTGGACTTGCAGAGGACCTGGGTTCAGCTCCCATCACAGAAATGCTAACTTCATAACCATCTATAACTACAGTTCCAAGGGATCTAACGCCTCTTCTGACCCCAGGGCACTAGACACTAGCGCATACCTTACACCTAGACAATACACTTGTACACATAAAATAAACCAAAGGGGTGGGGGGAATCAAAGCATAAAGGAGGTGGTGTAGTGCCACACGCCTTTAACTCTGGCACTTGGGAGTCAGGGGTAGTTCCTGCTCTACGTCGTGAGTTCTAGAATAGTCAGGATTACATTGCCAGACCTTGTCCCAAATAAATAAGCAAAACCAAACAAACAAACCAATCAATCAATAAAAGATGAAGGTTCTTTATTGGCCGAAGAAACAAAAACAAATAAATTAATAAAGGATAAATGTCAGGGCTGGAGAAACAGTTCGCTGGTTAAGAGCACTTGTGAGTTTTGCAGAGAATCCACATGGTGATTCATTAACTGTTGGTAATTCCAGATCCAGGGAATCCAGTGCCCTCTTACGGTTTCTGTAGCTATCAGGCAGGTACATAGTACATATACAAACATGCAGGCCAACAGTCACACACATACAATTTTTTTTGTTTGTTTGTTTTGTTTTTCGAGACAGGGTTTCTCTGTGTAGCCCTGGCTGTCCTGGAACTCACTCTGTAGACCAGGCTGGCCTCGAACTCAGAAATCCACCTGCCTCTGCCTCCCAAGTGCTGGGATTAAAGGCGTCCGCCACCACCGCCCGGCCACATACAATTTTCAAAAAGTACATTTTTTAAAGTGCCAAAGCTAAAGAGATCTCTCAGCAGTGAAAGCACTCACTGCCTCTCAGGTTCCGCATCTGCATGGCTACCCACACATATCTGTAACTCCAGATCTAAGGCATTGCAAATGAGCACCTCTTCTGCCTCTGAAGGCACTAGGTGTGCACATAGTGTCTGTCTTAGGGTTTCCATTGCTGTGAAGAGACACCATGACCACGGCAACTCTTCTAAAGGAAAACATTTCGTCGGGGCTGGCTTACAACTTCAGAGGTTTAGTCCATTATCATCATGGTGGGAAGCAAGGCAGTGTGCAGACAGACACAGTGCTGGAGAAAGAGCTGAGAGTTCTACATCTTGATCCCTGAAGGCAGCCAGGAGAAGACTGGCATCCTCAAGCAGCTAGGAAGAAGCTCTCTTCCACGGTGGGTGGAGCCTGAGCATAGGAGGAGACCTCCGAAACCCACCCCCACAGTGACGCACTTCCTCCAACAAGGCCACACCTCCTAACAGTGCCACTCCCAATTATATTCAAACCACCAGAGTATATACTTACATGCAGGCAAAATACTCATACACATAAAATAAGAGTAAGCTTTTTAAAAAATAATTATTTATATTTATTTTATGTGCATTGGTGTTTTGCCTGCATATATTTTTGTGAGATCTTGGGATTACAGACAGTTGTGAGCTGCTATGTAGGGGCTGGGAATTGAACCCTGGTGCTCTGGAAGAGAAGTCAGTGCTCTTAAAAGGTCAGCTATCTCTGCAGCACCCACAAGTTTTTAAAAACATTGCTTTCCAAAATATCTGTAAATGTCGCTTTTATTTCCTCAGATAAAAAGAATGAGATGAGAACCACACGCAATCTGTGCAAATACAAGGCTTGGATTGATCCTAGAGTGTTTCTTTCTAGGAAAAATATTAAGGCCTAGATTGGAGTCTTAAGGTCTAGGTGATATGTTAAGGCCTGGTGTTGAGAGCTTTTGGTGCTGCTTCTAGGAACTTGGCATTTGTCACTGGGCTCCAAAAAGGAAGTAAGCTCAGATAAGAATATTAGAAACAGTGACCATGGGGCTTTGTTTACTACTC
Organism: Grammomys surdaster; assembly: GCF_004785775.1. Lineage (NCBI taxonomy): Eukaryota > Metazoa > Chordata > Mammalia > Rodentia > Muridae > Grammomys > Grammomys surdaster. The sequence continues at coordinate 4,706,917 of NW_021604603.1, forward strand.
ACTTGATTACTATCTTGTGTGGTCTTGTTTACAACTTCACTTGATTTCTTTGTCTACGATCTAAGAACTGACCACGGTTTTTGGACGTTCCTAGAATGATATAAAAGCAGACTGGGAAAACTAAAGCTGCCTCAGCCTCAGCACTGGCTGGAGTCATGTTATAGTGTTGTCTGTCTTTTTCTTTTCAATCCTCACTCCCTCCCTTGAGACCCTGTTGACTGACTGAGCTGGCTTGGTCACTTAGGTAACTGTTACCTGGTTAGCCTGCCATTTTGTTGTTCTGTTACTAATATTAGAAGGAAACTTTCTCATATGTTGTTTTTGCTGTTACTAGGAAACTTTCTCATGCCAAAGTTGATTACATATTCTGTTATGTTCTAGGCCCTTGGAAACCAATTAAGATTAAAATTAGCTGAATTGCTTTGTATAGTTACCCACAATAAGCTTGGACCCAAACCAACCACCCAACAGCACTTCCTGTACCTGTGTATGAGCTTTTATGGTATAAGCTGCCCCTGGGATTGACCGCAACATAAGAGAGACGCCTGCACCAATATAAGAAACTATTTGGAATAAGACTTCCATTTTGAGTAACAGTCTAGTAAAGTTTAAGTTCCCAAGACCTCCCTGGGAACTGACATCCTACATGGCAGGAAGAGACATGTATGTGGGTAACCGACATCCTGTTTGGCAAGTTAAGGCATGAATGTTACACAAGTCCCATCCTGCTAGACAAGTTAAGACATGAATATTAGACAAGGAAAATTCCCTGCCAGTTAAAAAACCCAACCAATGGGAACAGGATAAATGTACAGCAAAGACATGTTCCTTAGGAAACCCCCTATCCCTAAATCCTGATTGGTTGAATAACTTGGTGCAGATGTTTGTGGATTTAAGACTTAAAAGCTCGCCGGGCGGTGGTGGCGCACGCCTTTAATCCCAGTACTTGGGAGGCAGAAGCTGGTGGATTTCTGAGTTCGAGGCCAGCCTGGTCTACAGAGTGAGTTCCAGGACAGCCAGGGCTACACAGAGAAACCCTGTCTCAGGAAAAAAAAAAAAAAGACTTAAAAGCTCTGTAGGATCTTACCTCAATGTCACAGTTCAGTTCCAGAATCTGGACTGTGGCCCTGTGTTGTAGAAGTTAATTCCTAGTCAAGGGTTTTTACCCTGCCTTAGGTTATTGAGTTCCTAGATAAATTTACAATAAGCCCTAAACAGCACACTAGCTGGGCAGCTGCCTGCCTTCCATGCTTTAGAATCTACTTTCCTATCAATAACTCCAAGTTATTACTTAGTATTTACTGTGTTCCATCTGGGCTGCTCTTAACTCCAATTGGGCAGCCCTTAGAGCCATGCTTTCTTGACCCTTAACCCATGGTGGATTCTCCTTTCTCCTTCTCTGCAGGGTTCTTCCTCCTCCCTCATGGTCCTCCTTTGACCCCAAGCCTGAAAAGCCTAACCCCCGACTATGTCTCTTCTGCCCAGCTATTGGCTATTGGCACCTTTATTCACCGATCAGAATTAACTTGGGGGCAGAGTCACAGGGGCTAAGTGTAGACTTCAGGTCTTGGGGACCCGCACTTAGCATTACAATAGACAGTAAAAGACAAAACCTTAACAACTTGGTCAATCAGTCCTGGGGTGTATGCTCAATAAACTATCTCTATCTAACTAACAGTTTGTGAGGTGATTCCTAGACCCCAACACTATCATTAGGCCTAGGAGTTTCTAGCCTCTGTACAATCTAATCATCCAAGCTGACTGATTCAATCTGGTGTCTCTCCACTTCTGCCTGAGTTGCTCTGCTTGGCCCCATACTAACTTTGGCAATATGTTCTAATCTTCTGGCTCCTTCTGTATTCACTTGTGTCTAGCTTGTTCTCTATGCAACCTGCCTCTGTACAACTGTTTCATTAAAACTAACACACACACACAGACACACACACACACATTCTTTCTCACTGCTCTTCAGTAGCCTCTCTTTTCTGTACTGTTCTCTTGAGAGCAGGGTGAATCCTATCTCTGGTTTATTTTGTTAAACCTCTCTGTGATTTGTCTGCCCCTCAATTAGATGTCACTTTCAAACATGGCTGCTTCCTTCTACAAACTCACCTTACCCACATTGTTAGGGATTAAAGATGTGTACTAAGAGCATGTCTGCATTTGAGCAGGATCATATAGACCTAGGAAGTCTTTGGATGTGATTTCTTGCCAGAGAAGCCGTATTGCTGGAGCCTCAAAATCACAAAAGACAAAGAAAGATTGAGAAGCAATCTACAGACTAAAAAACCATGGCATCAATTGATAGGATTTGGGGTTCTGTATTAGATCTTGAAATAGGACATTACAGGAAAAACAAGAGATCTAAAAAAAAAACGTCCACAGTTTAATAACTATAACTAATGTGTGTTAAGATATAGTTAGCCACTGCCTTTCTGACATTACTGTGGCCATTTTGTCTTATGTCTACAACAAACCATTTTATGATGTTACAAGGAAACTTTCTCATGGCAGAGTTGATTGTATACTCTGTTATGTTCCATGCTTTGGTGATCTTGGAAACTCCCCAAATCCTTGCCCTAATTTAGAATGAATCACAGTAAAGTTTAAGTTCCCAAGACCTCTCTGGGTAAGTGACATCCTGATTGGCAAGTTGAGACATGAATGCTCGGTAGGCAAATCACCCTGCCACAATTGAATACTCCAACCAATGAGAGCAGGATAAGTGTACCACAAAGACATGTTCCTAAAGAGATCCCCTATCTCTAGATCCTGATTTGTAGGATAACCTGGCGCTGATGTGGATTTCAGGCTTAAAAACTCTGTAGCATTCTGACTTGGGGATGCAGTCTTAGCTCCCAAGTCTATGCTGTGTCCCTGGTCGCTCAGTCCTGGGGCGTGTGTTCAATAAATTATTCCTTCTTAACTGAAATTGGAGTTTGAGTGGTTTGTACGGTGATTCCTGGACCCCAACAATGTGAATTTTGTTTTTGATCATTGCTTTATGGTTACATAAGATGCTAACATAAGAGATTCTTTATGAAATGTATAGCTTTACAGCTTTTAAGTCTACAGTTATCTAAAAATTATACTTTCTTAGAGTTTTGATCTCGTCAACTTGACAAACATATCACTGTTCAGTTAGAACTCCCCTTTCTCATTTATCCCCAAGATGGCACAGTAATATCACAATCTAAGTCCCACGGTCCTCACAAATTCAAACACATGAAAACTTCAGTTTTTTTGTAAAATATACAATCTCTCTAAAAATTCAAAATCTCTTGTTTCTTTATCACACTGCATCTTTCAACTGTGGGCTCCTGCAAAATTAAACTGAATGCCTTCTCACTCCAAGAGAGAGGAACCAGGGCATAGTCACAATCTGAATAAAGCAACCCCAAACTCCATCGGTGTGAATAACTCGGTGTTCAATGTCTAGGATTCACTCAGAATCTTCTCCATTGGCTCCACTCTCTATAGCACACAGTTTGTCTTCCAGACTCCAGTTGGCTCCACTCCACAGCTGCTGCTGTTCTTGGTGGTCATCCTATGGTACTGACATCTCCACGATGGGGTGGGTCTTCTGCAACTGGGCTGCACCTTCAGCAATAGCTTCTCATAGGCCTAACTTCTCTGCATGACTCCTTCAATCCTGGGCCACCAACTGCCACTGAGGCTGCATCTCCACCAATGGCCTCTTCCAAGGACAAATGACCCCTTTATGCCTTCAAAACCAGTACTACCTGGATGACTCTTATTGCACTACCAAGTTCAGCTGCCAGTGCAAGGTACAGCTGTGGCCGCCTCTGGAACACAGCTTCTGTGTACTTTCAGGAAACACTTTCCAGAAGATTTCACCTCAACAATACTGCTATCTTCTTAATCACCACTAACTTCTCAACTCCAGTTGACCAGCATTGAGGGTCCCAGCAAAGCAAAAGTTTTACTTTAGTGGTTCTGGTATCTTGTTAATCAGAGCTGATTCTTCTGCCGCAGCTAACTAGAACCACAAAATCTTAATTCAAAATAACAAATGGCTCCCATAGAGTCTTTAAACTTCCCTCTGAAACTTCACAAGCCAGGCCTCCATCTTCTGCATTGCCCTCAACAGCTTATCTTCTAAGCTCCTGCAGAGAGCTCATCAATGAATACTCAGTGCTTTTCTGGCACTAAATTCCAAAGTCCTTTCACAATCTTCCCCAAGACAACACAGTCAGGTCTATCCGGGACCAACTTGTCTTAGAGTCATTTTTGCTGTGATAAAACATCATAACCAGCCGGGCGGTGGTGGTGCATGCCTTTAATCCCAGCACTTGGGAGGCAGAGGCAGGTGGATTTCTGAGTTCGAGGCCAGCCTGGTCTACAGAGTGAGTTCCAGGACAGCCAGGGCTATGCAGAGAAACCCTGTCTCAAAAAAAAAAAAAACAAAAAAAAACAAAAAAACAAAAAAACAAATAAACAACCAAACAAAAACCATCATAACCAAAGCAACTTGGGGAGCAAAGGTTTATTCAGCTTACACTTCCACACCACAGTTCATCATCAGTGGAGGTCCGGACAGGAACTCAAGCAGAGCAGGAACCTGGAGAGAGGAGCTGATGCAAAGGCCATGGAGGAGTGTTGCTTACTGGCTTGCTCCTCATGGCTTGCTTAGCCTGCTTTCTTATAGAACCTAGAGATGATACTACCCACAATGGGTTAGGCCCTCCGTCATTAAGAAAGTGTCCTATAAGCTTTTCTACAGCTGATCTTATAGAGGCATTTCTCAATTGAGGCTCCCTCCTCTCTGAGGACTCTAGCTAATGTCAGGATGACCAAAAACTGGCCAGTTCAACTATTAACAAAAACAGAGATACAGGTGGCTACTAAACATCAAAATCAGGATAATAGTTAAAACACTTAATGAAAAAAATCAAGAAGCTATGCATACAAAATTCAATTGTATCATGGATATCTTTTTTTCATTTTAAATGAATTCATTTGTTGCCTGTGTATGTAGGACATGTACATGGAGGCCAGAAGACAATCTGAGGGAGTTGGTCCTTCCTTTTACTATGTGTGTTCCAGGACCAAATTCTGGTCATGAGGCTTGAAGGCAAAATGCTCTTGCCTGCTGAGCTGTCTTGCAAAGTCCAGAATATTTAATTTTTATACTATATTTGAGTTTACATAGACATTTATTATTACATTGTCGACCCAAAAATATATCTTCTAAAAGCTTCCAACTTTTTTTTTTAACACAGCTGCCTGTATTTTGTTTACTCAGTATTTATCAAGCATCTGTTATAAGATGTAGTTCCTGCCAAGCACGGTGGCTCACACCTACAGTCTCAGCAACTGTGAGGCTGAAGCAAGGGAACTGCATACTGTCTCACTGCAAGTGGCTTCTATTGGCAAGAAATTCGACTTCAACACCAACTAATATTAATCCCTGGTCTCCTTTCTGTGTTGGTTGTGGGGTGGAATTCTGTCATGACAGCAAGAAAAGTCATGACTATGGGTAAGGCTGTGTTACCCCAGAAACAGTCTGTTCCATCTGTGCACCCATGTGATGTGACAGAACAGACTGAAAACAATTAGTTTACTTTTATTTTGTTTTTGTGTGTTTGTGTATCTGTGCATAGCTATATGAATGTCAGAGGTTGCCATCTGGGATCTGGGGCTTTCTATTGTTTTACAGGATATATGTGTGTGTGTGTGTACATACATATATATATACACATATATCACATATACATATATATTATATTCACATATATACATATATTATATGCACAATACATATCTATATATAATACACATATATGCAATACACACAGATAGATAGACAGACAGATAGATAGATAGATAGATAGATAGATAGATAGATAGATAGATAGATAGATGGTTTGTTTTTCAAGACAGAGTTTCTTGGTATGTAGCCTGGCTGTTCTGGAACTCACTCTGTACACCAGGCTGGCCTTGAACTTACAGAGATCCACCTGCCTCTGCCACCTGAGTGCTCGCATTAAAGGACTGAGCCACCACTGCCTGGCTATCAGATATATTTTTAAAATATTTAGTGTGTATGTGTATGTATGTATGTATGTATGTATGTATGTATGTATGTATGACTGTGGGTGCAAGTATGAGGCCCAGAAAGCGACTTCGGGGAGTTGGTTCTTGCCTTTCATCTTGCTGAGGTAGCGATTCTTGTTTCTTTCCTTTTTTTCTTTAAGATTTTATTTATTTATTTTATATATATGACAAGTACACTGTAGCTGTCTCCAGACATACCAGAAGAGGGCATCAGATCTCATTACAGATGGTTGTGAGCCACCATGTGGGTGCTGGGAATTGAACTCAGGACCTCTGGAAGAGCAGTCAGTGCTCTTAACTACTGAGCCATTTCTCCAACCCACAATTCTTATTTATCATATTGCATATTCTGAGCAAGCTGGTCTGAGAGGGTTTGGACGATTCTCCTGTTCTGTCTTCAGGAGCACTGAGATTACAGATGTGCACATCTGGCTTCTTATGTTTCAGGGATCAAACTAAGATTGTCGAATTTGCACTGTTAGTACTTTCTCCTGCTGAGCCACTACCCCTTCCAAGTCCCCCAGTGGGGGATCTCTCTGCAGCTGGCTAGACTAGCTGGCCAGAGAGCTCTGGAATTCCCCTGTCTTTTGTCCCAACAGGTGCAGGGCACCACAATGGAGATCTGAACCAAGGTCTGAATATTTCTTTGGCACACTTTACTAATTAAGCCATCTCTCCAGCCCTACAATGAGTTAACTAAGAAAAGCAGATCACAGGATGGAACTATGACCCGTTCCAGTCGCTAGACACTTAGCATGTGGGAACAGACATATTTGCAATAGCAAGTGCTGCAGCTGTACCTACAGCTTCTAACTCAGAACCCAGTTACAGGCCAATTCTAGTCAAGTTCAGCTAGCAGAAAAATGAGAAAACAGATGAGCATTTCAACCAGGAAATTAATTCCGCTATTCCAGGGAAGGCCTAGAGAAGCCTTCTGCCATGTGCTTTTCTCTGATTAATTTATTAATTAAAACGGTTTTGATGTTTTAGCTTTTATCTTGGGCTCTACCCAAGACAGCGTTACAGTATCTACCAAAAATGTTATAGCTGTATTTTGTATTTGGAAAAGGGTCTCATGTGTTCTAGGCTGGGCTTGAACTCACTATGTAGCAGAGAAGACCCTGAACTCCTGATCCTCCTGCTTCTTCCAGATGTGTAATCACAGGCTTTTCCACCCAAGCCCTAGTTTCCTAAAGTCCCTAGTTCCCTAGTAACAACTTGGAGTAACAACTTGAGTAAATACCTAGGCCATAAGCTAGACTTGTTCTCTGACAAGCTTGTAACTTATATATCCTGTGTCTGTCACATGGCTAGTTATCTCTGGTGAGTTTCACACAGCTGACTCTATCCAAGTCCAGGCAGGGAATCTTTCCTTGCTTGATTATTCCCCAGAACTCACATCTCTCCCACATGTCCCTTCTAACCCTGCCATCATCTCATTGCCTCATCTCATTGGCCATCAGTTTTGTAGTGATAGGCAATGAATTCATCCAATGCACAAGAGATTACCCCTACACAGATGTTGGAAGTGCAGGCATGTAACACCATGCCCAGTTTTATGCAGTGCTCAGAATGAACCCCGGACTTCATGCATGCTACCAGTCTTTATAAAAGTATGTAGTAGATTCTAAGCTCCCCATTTCTCTGGAGCACTGGGATAAGAAGTCTGCTGACTACAGGATGGATGAAGGGAAGTCATTTTCCAAGGTGAGCCTCAAAATCTTGGAAACAACACTGGGAAGGGTTTCAGTCAGTTTTATATCACATGCTGTGCATGTGGTAAAAGAAAATATAATTAAATTAAAAACTAGCTAGCTTTCTTTTACCCCTCTCTCACCTACCCCATAATTATTTCCAGAAAATCTACTAGATCAAGGATTGTCTCACGGGCAGTGGATGGCTAAGTGGTAGAGTAGATGAGCAAGGCCCTAGGTTGGATCCCCAGTGACACAAAGAGAAGAAAAACAGAGCTTAGTGGACTATGGTGGGATCCAATCTCAGTACTCAGGAAGTTGAGGAAGAAGGCTTACAAGTTCAAGGCCATTCCAGGTTATACAGCAAGACTACCTAAAACAAAAGATAATTCAGGTAAGCTAGACCCCAGCTACCCATTTAAATGACAAAACTAGAATAGCATTACATGTAAATCAGCATCAAGGAACTGGAATTTACTGACATATCATGCAAAGGGATGCATGAGCTCACCTTAGGAGAGCGCATCTTCTCTCTGCAACTGAATGTGCTATCTGAACCCTTTTCTGATACACGTTTATTCTATGACTGAAAGATGGAGCGACACACACCTAACAGATGATTACCAAACTCCATTTCATTAATGTTTTAGGGAAATGCAAATCAAATGAACAAGATAGTCTCTCAAAAAAACAACCAAAAACGACAATAACCTCAAGCACAATGGCATACCACCTTGCGTGTCAGGAGGGTTAGACAGGGAGCAGGGCTGGGGTATAGTTCAGTGGTTGTATACTTCCCTGGCAGACAAGAGGGCCTGGGTTTAATTCCTAGCATGGGGGTAAGGAGGAGAGAGACCGTTTTTCATTTCTTCTGGGAATAGTAAAATAGTACAGACTTTATGGAAAACAATTTGGCAGTTCCTCAGAGTTACAGACAGATCTATCACGTGAGCCAGCAATCTTAAGTCTCAGTAGACACCCAAGAGAACTCAAAGTAGGAACTCAGATGTTTACACTCCAGGGTATAATTCACCATCACTAGACGCTGAGACAACTCTTTCTGTCAACAGTGGAATGAATCAATCCCAGTTGGTGTATGTTCATAAGGAAATTTTCACAAAAAGAATTTCCTTCTCTCTTGATTTTTTTGAGACTACTGTCAATTTTGGCCTTGAACTTGGATCCTCCTGCCTCAGCCTCCCAAGGGATGGGATTTTAGGTGTGAGCTTTCATGCCTGTCTTCTGTATTTTCAAGCAAAACTATATACCTCAACATCTCTTCATACAGATTTGGGCATATTAGAAGGAAATTGTTTTGATGATGACCAGGAATCAAGAAAAGGCAGCTCTAAAAGAGTTTAAAATCCAGTATTTTTTTTTTTTTTTAAGGTTTTCCCAGACAAGGTTTCTCTGTATAGCCCTGGCTGTCCTGGAACTCACTCTGTAGACCAGGCTGGCCTCGAACTCAGAAATCCGCCTGCCTCTGCCTCCCAAGCGCTGGGATTAAAGGCGTGCGCCACCACCGCCCGGCTTTTTTTTTTTTTTAAGACAGGGTTTCCCCATGTAGCCCAGGCTGGCCTGGAACTCACAGAGAATCACCTGCTCTGGGATTAAAGGTGTGCACTCTGCCCGGCTATCCAGCATCTGCTAAACCAAGATAGCAGTTTGCTTACAAAGCAAAGGACGAACACGAGGCATATCTTTCAGTCCTTAAATCCTGTGTAATGATTCACGCTGATTACTCAGTCCTTCTCATACACAATTCATCTCATGTAAGTTGAGGGATTGGCATAAGCATGCATTATCTGAAGAATGCTCGGTATGAAAGGCAGAACTCTGTAACTTTAAAAGGAAAGGTTAAGTCCCGGAAGCCTTTTATTGTCTGAATAACTGTACACAAAACACCAGGCAGAGAAGGAATGACGGTTGAGTCTCACTGTTATCTGGCCTTTGGTCCTTTATCTTCTAAGCTCACATACATTCTTTAAATGGTATTAGACATTTATTTTGATCACAGATGCAATCCAAGCATGAATAAATAAACTCAGTATCTTTTCCACCCTCTGAGTCTCTTTTAAATAGAAAAATGTGCTAAATGTCTCTTCATGGCCCGTCTGGCCGCCGGTGTCCCACCTAAGGCGTTAAACAGACTGTAACTTGATCTTCTGAAACCCTACTGAACTACAGTCCACCCAGGTCCAGGAATCCTGGGAACCAAGTCCTACTGATACTGTCGGTAGTCTCCAAATGGTGAGGACGGCAACTGGCTTGAAGGCAGCTGGGAGTGGTCTTCAGCAAACTGAGGGCCTGCAAGAAAGATGGAAAAGGGATTAGTAAGAGAATAGCATCCAACTTAAAGTATACATATGTAGAAAATAAATCAATCAACTTAAAAGTTTCTGCTACACTACAGCTATAGTCTCAATTCCTTTATAAAGATCTGTCCAATGCCCACCAAAGGTCTGGAGACCCTTCAGATTTACCACAGGTAGCTCAGAATGGGCAGCCAGATGGATCTATCACAGAAGAAGTAATACGTTTTTTTGTTGCTTTGAGACTTGGTCTGGCTTACAATCAGGCTGGCCTTGAACTCCTGATCCTCCTGCCTCCACCTCTGAATGTATCTCTGTGTAAAGGTGTCAGATACCCTAGAACTGGAGTTATAGACAGATATGAACTGTCATGTGGGTGCTGGGACTTGAACTCGGGTCCTCTGAAGTGAAGCCAGTCTTTTTAACTGCTTAGCCATCTCCCCAGCCCCTACAATTTTACCAGTATGTGTGCAAATGTATGTGTGCACACCACTGTGGAAGCTGCAAAGTTTGGAGTTCCAGGAGGCTGTGAGCTGCCCTGTGTGTACTGAGAAGGTTCTAAAAAGGTTTAACATTTTTTAATTTATCTGTATGTTTGTCTGTGTAGGTGCATGTAGGTTCCGTGGAGGCAAGAGGGTGCTGGATGTCCTGGAGCTTGAGTCAGGGGAAAGTGAGAGCCACTCAATGTGCATGCTACACACTGACCTGGGGTGCTCTCAGGAGTGGCAAGCACTCTGAGCCAGTAAGCCACCTCTCCAGTCCCCTTAACCCGTCTCTTGGTATCCATTTAAAATTATGTCCACAGAACTTAAAGTGACCTTGTTATATTTTTGTTGTTATTTTGGCAGCATAGGAGATAAAAACCAGGGCCTCTTCAAAGCTTTGCAAGTTCTTTACCATCAAGCTACAACCCCTTGGTTATGTTTAAAAGAACTCACTAATCCAGTTTAAATAACGAATGTGTGAGAATCTTCTCAAAAACAAAGACCAAAACCAATGAAACAAGCTCTGAGACGGGAAGCTGCCTTGTAACTTGTTCCAGAACAAAATTTTACAACTTTATTTCCAAGAGTTAATAAAGTTTGTTGAACTTTCACGTAGCCCAGGCCAGCCTCAAAATTTGCTTGGTTGGTTTTATGTCAAATTGACAAAAGCTAGAGTCATCAAAATATTAAGTTGCCAAAGCATTGTTTCACTGTGGCTAGCTAAAAATGATAATTATAGACCTGCTACTTTTAAAAAATTTATTTTTATTTATATGTATGGCATGTACCTGCTTATGTGTGCCACACATGTACAGCGCCCGTGGAGGCCAAGAGGCCATGAGATCTGCCTGGAACTGGAGAGGAGTTACAGGTAGCTGTGAATGACCGAAGTGAGTGCTGGGAACAGGGCTTGGATCCTTTGCAAAAGCAGCATGCACTCACAACTACAGAGCCGTCTCTCCAGTCCCCACCTGCTACTTTTACACTGGCTTTTGAGGTCATCACAGACTCAAACAATATAAATAGTATATTGATACCTAAAGTAAAAATCACAAACCACTCCATTTTACCAAATAAAATACATTCTTTGTTAATGTCAGGGACCCGTTCCCCTGTGTGTGAACTTAAGAGGACTTACCATTGGGAAACTGCGCAGAGGCGAATCGTGTCAGCAGGATACCAGCGCCTTCGATTAAAGCTAGGAGAATGCCGCCCATTGCAGCTGACCCAACCATGGCTACCGGCCCATCTGAAGACATTAATGACAAAGACTGCTTTAAAGGAAAGGGCTATCCAGAGTTACATCCTCTCATTCAGCACTCTTTCACTGTTCAAGACCCATAGCCAGAAAACTGTGGCTGAGGGGTCCACTCCACTACATAGTATATTGATGCCTATGTTTTAAACAAAGCTGAGACAGTTTGCATGAGATAGCCCCACATGCTCATATGCTTGACTCCTCTGTCCCCGGAGGGTGGGACTCTGTGGAAAGGATTAGGTGGTGTGATCTGGTTGGAGGTGTGTCATTTGAGGTAGGCAGGCTCTGACACTGTAAGCCTCAAATAAACTGTCTTCTATATATTGCTTTGGTCATAGTGTCTTATCAAAGCAACAGAAAGGAACCAATACAAAAGTTATACTGGACTACAGCCATGTTCTTGCATGTATGCATTACTGAGGTATGCTCGCATCCCTTAATAGCACTGGATCACACAGTTCCTTGTCAGGGTGTCACATGCCTGTGAACCCCAGAACTGAGACAAGTCGGGCAGAATTCTATGCATTTGAGGCCAGCCTGGTCTACACTGTAAGTTCCAGGAATTTAACCAAGGTTAAATGATAAGACTGTCTCAAAAACCAATTGACCAACAAGATCACACAGTCCATAAGTTTAAAATATTATTCCTGGACCAGCCAGATGGCTCAATAGGGAACAATGTTTTTCTCCAAGCCTGATGACCTCAATTCAATCCTGGGACCCCTCAAGGCAGGAGAGAACCACTTCACAAGTCGTTCTCTGATTTCCATATGCTGTGTGTGTGTGTGCGCGCACACACACACACACACACACACACACATTAAATTAATGTAATAGGGTAAATTAGCTATTAATGCCTGGACTTTTAAGAGAAAAACGTTTAAACTTCTAGTTTAAGCCCAAAGGCATTCTGGTTTACACTCTGTTCTTGGGATCCAGAGGGTCTTTATTCCTAACAGTTGTATGTGGTGGAGAACTTATGAAACCACACACAAAGAGTTTGGCAGTCTGTCGGTTACATAGGTAACAAATGGCCATTGCTCTAACTACTGTAATACATCATACTCTCTAAGGGGCACACACCTGTCACCCCAGAACTTAAGGAGCAGAGGCAGGAGGATAAGGTATTCAAGTTCATTCTAGGCTATGGAAAAAGTTCAAGGTCATTCTGGATTACAGGAGATCCTGTCCACAAACAAACAAACAAACGGGCTGGGAGATGGACTCAGCAGGTACAGGCTCTGAATTCCACTTCCTGGAATCTAAGTGGTGGAAGGAGAGAAACAACTCTAGCCAACTGCCCTTTGATCTCATTTAGAAAATGTGCCCCCACACAGACACATGAATAATGTAATAATAATAAAATTTTTAAAAACCCACCAATATACCTTTCTATTTTTACTGACTCTTCAGACCACCATAAATATTCATTCTATACCAAATAAAGCAATGCTCAGTCTCACAGATTACAGGTTCCATTTTTTTGTTTGTTTCTCTGTGTAGCCTTGGCTGTTTTAGAACTCAATTCTTAGACCAGGCTGGCCTTGAACTCAGAGATCTGCCTATCTCTGTCTCCTGAGTGCTGACATTAAATACAAGTTTCATTAATTAAAGACAGATAGGTCATCCTAAGAAACTGGCTTAGACAATATGTACAAATGATGGCTTACTTAATAGGATGAGGATATAGTTTGGTGTAAGGCAGCTGCCTACCATGTCCAAGGTTCAACCTCAGCATTACAAAAGCCAAAGCACACACAACGAGCAGTGCTCACTTACTTCTTGCTGCCAGAATGGCTCCTGTTAAGGCACCGCTAGTGATGGAGTTCCAGGGGTCTTCTTTGCCTCTTATTTGAACCATACTGCAGTCAATCATGGAAAACAGTCCTCCCCAAACTGCAAAGCTACCTGTTTCATAAACAAACCAAGCGGAGAACAACTAGCCTAAATTTCCTTTTTGTCTTATATTAAAATATTATAGTCAAGTAAGTTTGCTTTGGAGCTAGCCTGGGGTTATCTAATGAGCCCATCACAATGAAGAGAGAGAAGAGAAAGCAATTAGGGAGCCCACACCCACACTCCTGGTATGCCTCTCTTTCTTGGGGCAGGAGAAATGGCTCAGTGGTGCAAAGTGCTTGCTGCTCCTGCAGGAGACTTGAGTTTAGTCCCAGCACCCACAGCCCTTAGCTCACAACCACCTGCAAGCCCAGGTCCAGGGGATCTCAAACTCTCTTCTAGCCTCCATGGGACCTACATACATGTGGCAGATACACTGGAATGCACACAACATAAATGAAAATAAAGACAAGTTGAAACAAAACAAACATTGGATCCCTGAATGACAGAAACCAGATTTTTTAAAAGATACAGTAATCCAACTTAACTTTCCAAACAAAGCATCAACCCAAAAGAACTTACAGGGACACCAGACGAGCAGAGCAAATAAAAATCACCAATATAAAAAGAGAAAAAAAGAAAATATGCTGGCTAAACTACAATCTCAGCACTCAAGAAGTTGAAGCAGGAAGCTCTTGAGTCCAGTCTGTGGACCAATGAAGAAAGGGAAGGAGGGAATGAGGGAGGGACAGGAAACAGACAGGTAGAGTCCCATATTCAGGAGAGCAGCAAAAGTATAACTGAAGGCTGGGCGGTGGTGGCGCATGCCTTTAATCCCAGCACTTGGGAGGCAGAGGTAGGCGGATTTCTGAGTTTGAGGCCAGCCTGGTCTACAGAGTGAGTTCCAGGACAATCCAGGCTATACAGAGAAACCCTGTCTCGAAAAACCAAAAAAAAAAAAAAAAAAAAAAGTATAACTGAAGAGTATAAATGGAAACATTCCTCTTACCTCCCAATTGTGGAGCCCTGGTTTTAATAGCTGTCAAACTCCCTCGGAGTCTGTGGTTTACTCCCTGTAACAAAAACAAAAGAACAAAAGGAAGTGGTTTAAAATGTAATAGATCAGAGGCTGGAGAGACGGCTCAGTGGTTAAGAGCACTGGCTGCTCTCCCAGAGGACCTGGGTTTGATTCCCAGCACCCGCATGTTAACTCACAAAAATCTAACTCTTTCTTGAAGATGCAATCTCTTCTTCTGGCCTGTGCACATGGTACACAGACAAACATGCAGACAAAACATCCCAATACATAAAATAAAATAGAGCTGGAGAGATGGCTCAGAGGTTAAGAGCATTTACTGTTCTCCTAAAGGACCCAGGTTCAATTCCCGGCAATTACATGGCAGCTCACAACTGTCTGTAACTCCAGTTCCAGATCTGAAACATGGGCACCAGGCACCAAGTATTGCATAGTCATACATGCAAGCAAAACACACACACACACACACACACACACACACTACAATAATGATGATAATATAATAGACTGTAAATGCAATCTATCTCTAGCCCTAGCTTCCAGTGAATATAAAATGAGACCGATCACTCACTCACCACTGGAGAATTTCGAAAACCTTTGAAGGCCTGGAAGATGCCACCACCTATGGTACCCATGGTAAAGGCACCACCACAGTCATCCACAATTCGCCAGGGGCTAAAAACAGGAAGGAAGAAAAGATGACCTTATTTCTTATTCATAAACCATAGAACCTTTTTTTTTTTTTTTTTTTTTTGCTTAATATATGAAAGGATGTGAAGCCCACTGAAACCAACAAACTTAGTTTGTAAAACAGAGGCAAGGATACTAAACTCACCCACAGCTATGCAGCCTCAAGTTCCCAAAGCTAGAAGGATTTAACAATCGAGTCCTTTTTTTAAAAGGACGGTAGCACCGGGCAGTGGTGGCGCACGCCTTTAATCTCAGTGCTTGGGAGGCAGAGGCAGGCGGATTTCTAAGTTCGAGGCCAGCCTGGTCTACACAGGGAAACCCTGTCTCGAAAAAACAAAATAAAAGAGCGGTAGCACTGTGTGGGCCATGTCTTGCTAAACCTCCTGCCTCCTGTAGCTGCCTCGCGCCCCTGAGTGCTGGCACTTAGGTCCATACCTCCACACCCAGCATTTCAGTCACTCACAGTGACTTCAGTCTGTCCCAAGATGTGTACTATAAAGAGCAGATAAATAGAAGTTAAATAAAATAATTGAACTGTGATTAATCAACAATATTGATTCAGTTTCTAGAAATCAGGGAATGATCCTGGCTAAAGCTGGGACCCAATGAAGGTTCACTAGCTGTACTTTTAAACGTCTGAAGTCTTTTCAGGGTAAGTTCAAAATAGCATTTTAAGCTTCAGTTTGCATCAGATCCATTCAACACACTAGGATATTTGACAATTAGAAGTTAAACTTATAAACCCAACATCCAAATGCAGCCCCCTAACTTAGACAATCCTGAAATCTGAGTAATCTGACCAGGAGAGTAAAACCACTCACTCCTCTAGGGATCTGGCTAATAAAAGCCCCTATAGAATCCAGGACCTGACATACACAGACAGCTTCTCCAGCCTTGTTAAGTCAACTGCAAGTGTCTCTTTTGTTATCACACAAAGCCTACACACACACACATACACACACACACACACACACACACGGTACAGGGGAAATTCTGTTTCAACTAACTCTCAAAAGAGCTGTAATTCTTCCACCACCATCTCCTTTCAAATCGGAAGCCAGGAGTCTAGACCACTGCTGGCGCACATCATACACCATGCTTCAAATCTAAATGAACTCTGTGAAACAAACATTAAGATTTGTTTCTATAGTGTTCATGTGTGTAGGAATTGTAGCCTATGAATGGGGCAGAGGACGTGAGGGAGGCTTCACCACTCTGGAGTACAAGTGTCCACTGGCATACCATGTGACACAAAATAGAAGACCCTAGCAAACTAGTGGGAATGGGTCCTTAAACAGGGCAGTGGCTGCTTCCCATCTTTACAGACATCCCCTCTGGCTCTGGCAGCCTGGCACCTCCCCATAGTGACAGTGGGATGGTTGGCTACTCCAGAGCTCCTATTGATTCCCCAATAGTCCAAAGGCTATATAAAAACCCTTGCTTCTGTGCAAAACAGTAGATCTGGACCTCGATGCTGGTCTCTGGAGTCTGTTTTCCCAGGTAAGTGACTTCACCTCCTTTACCCACTCCTGGATCCCAGCTCCCACAAACATGCTACTTGGGCAAGCACAGAGAGGCTTACTTGGGCTTATAAACAATCTCACAACAAAGTCTGAAGTTAGCAACAACAACAAGTAGTCTGTAAGTAATACAATCATTAGTAGTAGAAGAAAAATTTCAGTCTCAAGAGATATGCACTTGGGAGAAAAAAGGCAGGAGGGTCAAGAGGCAGAGACCAGTCTAGGCTACGTGGTAAAACCCTGTCTTAACCCCAATCTATGGTCCCTCCCTACAAAAGACAAGCACTGTAGTGAGCCGGCCTTGGTCCATCACTATAACAACAGTATGCTTTTAAACTTACCATTACTGCTCACTAGGATCTGAATAATGACTAATTTCCCTTCAGAATTCAAAACTTCAAAGTCTTGTAACTTGACAAAAGATTGTTGACTATCTCCTCTGCAAACAATGGCTCACACAGAAATTAAGCAGCCTGCCCAAAATCAAGTAACTAGTACAGCCAACTTAAGCACAAACTTTGGTACTCCAAACTCCCCAAACTCCTTCCGCTGCATTTATAAAGTCTAAAGACAAATGGCAAAAAGTATTATGACAATGATTAAACCCATTTACTTTTTCAGACAGTGCTGGTTTCAGAACACACTAAGAAAAGGAACATCCGGTAACTTTAATTAAACACCAAGACACAGTCTTGCTATGTATCCTGGGCTGGCCTGGAACCAGCAATCCTCTTGCCTAAGTGCTGAGATTACTGGCATGCACACTGCACTCTGCTGAAAATATGTCTGACACAAGGTCTAATACTGGCTGGCCTAGAATTGCTGTATAGCTCAGACCATCCTTAAACTTGCTGGTTCTCCTGCTTCTGCCTCATGAGGCTTGGGTTACAGGCCTGTGCCACCTGACCTGGGGAAAACTCGAAGACTTATACAATCTTTAATGTTTAACAAAATTACCCCTCCTGCCAATCTGTGTCATTATATGGTATCCAGTACCAATTTACAGGCCAGCGAAACCCTGCATATCCAACTTCAATAGATGGAGATTACCTTCTCTGAGGATAGAAGGCTGCAACATACTTTTGCGAGTGCCACCAAATAATAACTTAAACTCCTGGGCAGACACTCTATTTGAGGATAATATCCTGACTCTCATACCCTGACAAACAAAAACAAACTCAGAATAACCTAAATATCAAGCTCTACTAGCTTGTGACCCCTGAGGTTTTATTCAAACATTTGTTGAGTCAACACCTATTACACTAATTTACTGCGGATAGCTATGGCTGATTTACTCATGTTTACTCCTTGAGCCAAGCACACAGCCCTTACTTAACAAACGCTGAATGAATGGATTTGTCTGTTCATGCCTTTTCGGAGAACACATGCAGCTTATCTCCTATTTTCCACATATTGATTTATCTCCCTTTTTCTCCGGGAACTCCACGTAGGAAAAACCTCTCCAACCTACAAGGAGCTTATCCAGACGTCTTGGACTTGGGATGAAATCTGTGGTCTACTCATTTGAAACGCTTCATTATGGGGACACTTACTACCATACACATAAGGCCTCAAGTATGGCACTCGAGATCTACAATCCCTTCGTCGAGGCAAGAACTGAGCAGAGTGACGTCAAGGGTTCAAAGTCACCTCAGGGGGCAGAGGGGATTGTCCCCGCACACGGTCGACAGCACCTGCCATAGGGAGGAGGTTCCAAAGCTCCATCAAGCCCGGCACCGGACCTCCTCTCTATGCACAAGGTCACAGGGGTGCTGGGTCCCGGCACGCTATGCTAAAAAGCCACCTTGGTCACGCTCATCCGCGCCACCCACAGCTGCCAGCTCTCCGTGCCGAGCCGCGCGGAGCTGCGCTTGCACCTCGGACTCAGACCACCGCGGGCGGAGGGAATAAGGGACAAGGGCGGCGGCGGCAGCTCACCACGGCTCTCTCGCGTATTCCTCCATCTTGGCTCCAACCCGCGCGAGAGTGTAGGTCACGCTGGGCGGAAATTGATTCCCGCGACGGAAGTGATCCCAGGCGGAGGCGTGTCACTGGACGGGGATTGGGTCATCATTTCCCCCCGCAGCCAATGGCAATCGGACCCTGTAGACCCAGAGCGTGCAGGCTCCCCCGCCAGGCCGCGGAAGGTTAGTGGGTTCGAAGTACTGAGTAACAGAGTTCAGGTTAGCCCTGTGGCCTGGGCCTGGGATAAACATTCCCTCCCCCTCCTCCTCCTCCTCCTCCTCCTCCTCCTCCTCCCCCTCCCCCACCCCGAGATAGTTTCTCCGTGTAACTCTGGCTGTCCTGGAACTCGTTTATGTAGACCAGGCTGGTTTCGAACTCAGGTTAGCCAGCCTCTGCTTCCCAAGTGCTGGGATTAAAGGTGTGTGTCACCACTACCCAGCGGCTATTTTTTTTTTTAAGTACTTCTGCTGTCAGCTATTTATTAATAGTGCTACTTAATTTGCCGTGAACAGTGATTCTTTAGCAAATATATGTGGCTCTTGTAGGAGAGAACTGTTTGATCATAGTGTCTGGAATGTAATAGGTAATTATTTTAATAAAAATTCTTTTTATTGCATTTGTTTATGTATATATGTACGGGATGGAGGTCTGAGGAGAACCTATAAAACTGAAGTTGTCAGGATTGACAGCAAGCACTTTACCCACTGAGCCAACTTACCAGCCCGAAAATAAGTGTTCATGTTATAGTGTTCATGTTCATGTTATGTTCAGCCATATGGACTGTTTCAGAGGCCATGACATGACCAATCTGAGACCAGTGATTTTGGGGGTTATTGATGCGAGATCCTCTTCCATGCCTTCACACAAAGGATACCCAGAAAGTGTGAGATGTTTGGCCCAGAGAAAAGAGACTAAAAACAGGGCTAGAGTCGTACTTAAGTTGGTAAAAGGTTTGTCTAGCATGTGCAAAGCCCTAAGTCAGATCCCCGGCATCACATAAGGCGGTATGGTGGCACATAGTGAAGGCAGCGGTTCAGGGTTATATCCTCAGTTGTATGTAGAGTTCAATGCCAGCCTGAGATACAGGAGATCTCCCTGGTTAAGGAGAAAAGACTAAAAGGATGAAGTTCCATCGGCCTATTTTTAGCTACTCTCAGGAAAACCCAGTCACGTGCCAGCTGTGAAGGTAGTTCCTATCCATTCTGCCTTTTTTTTTTTTTTAAACTGTAGACATTTGAGGCTAGAGAGATGGCACAGCAGTCAAGATCACTGATTGTTCTTCTAGAAGACTGGGGTTCAATTCCCAGCACAGATAATAGCAGCTCACAATTGTCTATAACTCCAGTTCCAGGGGATATAACACCCTCTTCTGGCCTATGCAAACACCAGGCCCACTTATGATACACAGACATAATTCAGGCAAAATACCCATGGTTTTTAATTATTTTTAAAATATAGATACTTATTTTATGGGAAAGCCAATGTAATAAGTAATAGACTACAATGACACATGAGGTGTTTTCCAGACTTTTGGAAATACGCATCAACCTACCATAGAGCTACAGAGTAGCAACAAAGTGTTTCTGGCTACAGAATAGCAACAAAATGTCAAGTCATCTGAAGCTGGGTGTGGCACACACCTGCAGTCCAAACAGAGAGGGAAAGACAGGAAGATCCCCAATCCAGGCTCATCCCCACTTACAGAGCAAGTTCCAGACCAGCCTGGGCAAAAGAAAAAAGAAAAAAAAAAAGAAGAAAGGAAAGGAAAAGGAAAAAAAAGTAAAAAGTATAGTCTGGTTAAATGGCTCTGTGAGTAAAAGCGCTTGCAGTCTGCTGACCTGATTTCAGTCTTCAGAACCCACATGGTGGAAGGACGCAACCAGCTCCTATGTTCTAGGACCTCCATGTTCCACGTTGCCATGGTATTCAAGTATACACACAAAATGTGAACATTTTAATGAAATCTGATACTTGGGATGCTTTAATATCTGAGGTTAGCTTAAAACAAACAGGACTGGAGAGATGGCTCAGGATGTTTCCACATTGTGAGGACAGGAATTTGTATCATAGCAACCATCCAGCAAGCCTGGCATCCTGCAAATGCCTAGAACTTCAGCTTCTAAAAGATCCAACACCCTCTTCTGGCCTCCACATGCCTGCAGGTGTGCACACCCCTACTCACACTTGAGCATACACTCACACAGCACATACACATAAATGTTTTTTCTTGACACAGTGTTTTTCTGTGTAGCCCTGGCTGCCCTGTGTAAATAAACAAATCTTTAGTTATTGAATTTGGGAGATATATATATATATATATATATATATATATATATGAATGAAGTTCTGTGTGGCTATAAACAAGTATAGTTAAATCTAATTAGTTGTACAAACAGCTGAATAGAGAGTATGGGAGGGAGGGACAGCATGCAACATAGAAGGAGGAGCTCAGAGAACAAGAATTTGATGTTTAGTCAGTGTTCCAGACCTATTGGGAGTGAACAATTCAATACCAAGAGGCATGCAGTCTCCTGGGCAAAGATATATTCCCCAACCTTATGAGGACCCAGAAACACCCTGAGCCCTGACTACATTCTTTTGCTTCCTACAGGATCTGTGTATGTTTGCTAGGAGCTTCATAGCTCATGGTGTGGTAGCATGGGCTCACACTTGGGAGAGATTTTTCTTGGAGCTCTCTCTGCTTCCTTGTCCTCAAGAGTCTGTGTTATCCCAGAGTTTATTCCATACTCAGTGGGCATTCATTCTTCAGGTTGTTATTGGCTTCTGAGTAGATTCCCATGTTGGGATGAGCGCTCTGTCCTTTGCTTGTGACTACTCTCTACCTGGGAGTTAATGTTATTTATGCATCTATCTTTAATGTGCTTGGTTCTCTTGATTTGATCACTAGCAATAATCAGGTTCTGCAGAGAAACAGAACTAATAGTAGGTAGGTATGTAGATAGAAAAGATTATTTATGGTTAGCTAGGTAGACAGATAACAGGTAGATGATAGATAGATAGATAGATAGATAGATAGATAGATAGATGATAGATAGGATGGATGGAATTGAAGACTTGACACATGTAATTACAGAAGCTGAAGACTTGACACATGTAATTACAGAAGCTAGGGAGGCCTCTGGCTATATAAAATGGAGACCCCGGAAAGCTGGTATTGTAATTCTATCTGAAGACAAAGCCCTAAGAACCAGAAGAGCTACAAATGTAAACTCCCATCTGAAACAGGAATAGACTAGATTAAATGACTAAGCAGTGAGGAGGAACAGGAGAATTCCTTTCTCCTTCCTTTGTTCCCAACCTAGAACACTAACTTGGATCTGAAGATAACCAAGTGTTTGCATCTGCCTCTGGTGGGGTTAAAAGTCTTGCCACTACTCCTGGCTTTCTTCTTGAATCTTGTAAGTCTTTCTCTTCCCTCTAAAAGGTAATGCTTCAATTCAGAAGAAATGGCTACATGGTGTACGTATATGTCACACTCAGGTATAGAAAGTATTATTAAATGCTTTTCATATGTCTGATGCTGTTACATTTTCCATACGTCATTTTACTTAACACGCTTAATTCCATGCTGATGGCACAGGCATGCAATCCCAGCAGCCTGAGAGGCTGAATCCAGAGCATTTCAGGTTCAAGGATGGCCTGAGCGACTTAGTAAGACCTTGTCTTAAAATTTTAAAGGTGATTAATCCCAGCACTCGAAAGACAGAAGCAAGTGGGTTCCCTGTGAACTCAAGGCCAGTCTGAATTGAAGACCAGGCCAAGCCAGGGCTACATAGGACAACCCTGTCTCAACAAACAAACAAACAAACAAACAAATAAAAATAAAAACTCCTACCAACAAATGTAAAAAGACCAAGTGTGATATCACACACTAACAGAAAATTTGAGGCCAGTCTGGACTCCATGAGCCCCTGTCCCTCCAGACCCAGCCAGGGTTGCAAGGGGCCCAGATGCAGTTTTCAGACCCATATCAGGCATTTTGTCACCAACTGTAACTTTATCTCCAAGAGGTCTGGTGACCTCTGGCCTCCTTAGGCACCTGCATGCTCATGGTGCAGGTGAACTCATGCAGACAACGAAAAAAGGGTCAGGAAGATGGCTCAGAGAGGAAAGGCTCTTCCGGCCCAGAACCCACAAGGTGGAAGGAAAGAACTGAATCCTGCAAGTTCTGATGTCCACACATGTGCAAACACCTGAATAGGTACTCATACACACAAACAAAATGAATAAATAGGAAAAGGATGAGGAGGGAGAGGAGGAGGAGGAAGAGAAAGGGGCTGGCGGTACATCTCAGTGGTAAAGCCTTTGCCTCCCATACACAAAACCCTGAATTCACTTCTCAGTATTACATGAACAAACAACGGAACATACCCTCACTCCACAACTGTGAGGTCGTGCTTCGGTTTTTTCCCCTAAAGGAAAAAGGTAAATACTCTTTACACCTACATTTTCCATTTCTAAAGGCTCAGAGAGGTTAAACAAGTTACACAGGTTACACATCTCAGATTTGAGCCCAGTGTCATTTGACTCCAGAGTCTACAGTCTTACCTGCCACACTACACTGCTACTCTGTATTCATGAGAAGGTGACTGTTTTGGGGTCATCCACCTTCTTCAAGAGCCACTTAAGGGCCACTTAGTGGTGTACATCCTTAATATAAGCACTAAATAGGCAGAGGCAGGTGGATCTCTGAGGGGTTTTTATTGTTTGTATTTCTTTTTAATGATTTATTTTTATTTTATGTGAATTGGAGTTTTGCCTGTGTGAGGGTGTTGGATCTCCTGGAACTGGAGTTACAGACAGTTATGAGCTTCCATGTAATTGCTGGGAATTGAACCTGTGTCTTCTGGAAGAAAAGCCAGTGCTCTTAACAACTGAGCCATCTCCCAGTCCTGTGTAATTTTTGGTATTGGATTTTTTTGTTGTTGTGATTAGTTTCCTTTGTTTTTGTCATTTTGTTTTTCAAGACAGGGTTTCTCTGTGTAGCCCTGGCTGTTCTGAACTCACTCTGTAGGTCAGGCTAACCTTAAACTCACATGGATTTCTGAGTTTAAAGCCAGCCTGGCTAGCAAGTTCCAGGCAGACCAGGGCTGCATAGTGAGATCTTTCTCAATTAAAAAAGAATTTCTTTTTTGGAGACAGGGTGTCTTTATGTAACAACCCTTGCCCTCCTGGAACTTGCTAATGTAGACCAGGCTGGCCTTGAACTCACAGAGATCTGCCTGCCTCTGCCTCCAGAATGCTGGGATTAAAGACATGCTTTAGTACCACCTAGATACTCATTCTTATTGTTACTAGGGTCAACAAATACATAATTTTTTCATCATTGCTATAATGATGATGATAATATATATAATTATAATATTTTCATCATTGTCTGCAATAAAAAAATTAATTTTTAAAAAGACATTTAAGTATTGGTTAAATTGGTTCTAAATAGCTAGTGTCCCTTGATCTCACCACATTTTTGACCAGAGCTTGATGAAGCCCTTCTCTCTCTCCTCTCTCTCTCTCTCTTTCTCCAGCAATGCTCACCTTCTGAGGATTCAGCCAAGCCAGAATGCTCTGATCCCTGAATGAATTTCTTTTAACTAGAAGTAGATTCTGAGCTTGTGTCTTATAGTGGTCCTTGACTACAGAGACTGAAGGAGGCTACATACTCTGTGGCTATGGGTTCCAGAGGACGTGGCCACAGCTGGAGCATCTATCAAGAAGATATTCTCAGCCGAGCAGTGGTGGTGCACGCCTTTAATCCCAGCACTTGGGAGGCAGAGGCAGGCGGATTTCTGAGTTCAAAGCCAGCCTAGTCTACAGAGTGAGTTCCAGGACAGCCAGGGCTACACAGAGAAACCGTGTCTCGAAAAACCAAAAAGAAGAAGGAGAAGGAGAAATGATTCTCAACCCATGAGCAGTTTTCATGGATCCAAAGATTTCAGATCCAAAGAGTCCGTTTGAAGCTGTGGAATTGGAGGCAGAGAAGCTACAAGGGTTTGGATGTCGACCCACCTTTAGTCAAGACGCCATAAGTCCTGTTATTTGGGTCTGGCAACTGTAGATTTAGAATGAATATATGTACTTTAGTGTACTCCTAGAACAAAGTCAGGACTCAGAAGTGATGGTCACTAAAACCAATTCACCAATGCTGACCCTGGAGCTGAAGGAAGTTATTGCATCAGGCCTGGCCTCTTCAGGGAACAGCAAACATTTTGGTCACAGTCCTAGGAAGCTGGAAAGGGGGCTCTTTCCGATTATAGAGGGGCAGTTGAGAATGGCTGGGGGTAGGGGGGGAGCTTCAGAGTCTGATGTCCCAGAAGTTACTTTCTAGGCAACAGTTAAAAAGAAAACTGACCTGAGGGGATGTAGGGGACAAGAGTCTCGGTGGCAGGGCTGGCCTGGCTGCACACCTTTAATCTCAGCACTTGGCGGATAGGAGCTCTCTGTGAGCTCCAGGCCATCCATGTCCACACAGCAAGCTCCAGTTCCAAGGCTGTATGGTGAGACCTGGTCTCAAATAAAGAGAGGAAAAAACAGGAGGGAGAGAGAGAAGGGGAAGGGAAGGAAGGGAGG
The DNA here is from genome assembly GCF_004785775.1 of Grammomys surdaster. NCBI lineage: Eukaryota > Metazoa > Chordata > Mammalia > Rodentia > Muridae > Grammomys > Grammomys surdaster. The sequence goes on from NW_021604603.1 coordinate 4,732,379, forward strand.
GAGGGAGAGACGGAGGGAGGTGGAGAGGTGCTTAGTGGGAGCAAAGAGCAAGGAACAGCATGTCTACCAACAAGTTTAGCTAAACACAGACTCCAGCCCATCTGAGTCTTTGTTGTACCCTGGAGGGAACCCACTGCCCCCTCCCTACACACTTAGTGTGTCTTCGGCTGTCTTCTAACAGTCCATTTGCCTCTTTAGTTTTCCTTACAGTAGAATTTCACAAACACCATTAAATGATAGATTTTTCAAGAGAAGAACAATGTTATACATGTCTTTTTATCTCTCTTTACATAATGCCCAACAAAGTACTGAAAAGGAATGTTTGAAAGAATGAATGAGTGAATGAATGAATGAGAATCAGGTAAGAGGGACTATGAATGCTTTTATTTCAGTTGCTGCTGGAGAGAACAGAAGAGTAGGCAACACAGGCAAGTGCTGCTGCTGTTGTTTTGTTTTTTGGGGTTTTTTGTTTTGTTTTGTTGGTTTTTTTGTTTTGTTTTTTCAAGACAGGGTTTCTCTATGTAGCTCTGGCTGTCCTGGAACTCACTCTGTAGACTAGGCTGGCTTTGAACTCAGAAATCCGCCTGCCTCTGCCTCCCAAGTGCTGGGATTAAAGGTGTGCGCCACCACACCCAGCTTCTATAGGTTTCCATTTTGAAGTATTTTGCCAATGGATTATTTGAAGTCATCTGTTGTATAGCAGCCATGTTGTTCTGCTTTTATATCACGTGATACACAGACTCAAAGGGAGGAGGCATTTATGTTGGTTCACAGTTCCAGGGATTCCAGACCACACTTCCTGGCTTCTTTGCTTTGGAGCTTGCGGTGAGGCCGAGTGTGGTGGCAGTGGGAGCGCCTGTCAGGAGCTGCTCCCTTCATGACTACCAGGAAGCAGAGAGAGGGCAAGGGACCTGCAACCAGGTAGAACTTTCCAAATCTTACCCCTGTCGATTCACTTCCTCCAGCTAGGCCCCACATCCTGAAGTTTATAGAACATTCCAAATAGGGCTACTAGCTAGGGACCAAGCGTGGAATATGCATGGCTGTGAGGGACATTTCCTCATCGGACATGACAGTTATTGTTACTGACTGTGGGCCCCACAACAGGTTCACACTAGACGGTATCTTTAGTTACATCACCTGCTCTCTCGGCAGAGTGTGACAAGTGCTATTAACTGATGGGCATATGACAGGAATACAACTGCCAGGGTTCTCCAGCCCCTCCCCCACTCACCCTTTGGGGTTTGCCTGCCTTGTTTCTGCCTTCCAGTCCCACCAGACAGCACCAGCCCCTCTCTCGGCCTTAAACTAAAGCTGAGCTAGCGGGCATTAAATGCCATGGCTAAAACTTAGTCCTAGATGATCTTTGGACTCAGCAAATGCTGATCAAGTGACTGGCTCTCTCTGGCTTAGGATGGAGAGATGCCAGGAAAGATCGAAGCATCTACCCTGATGGGTTACACCAGAGCTTCTAGAAGGGATTTTGTGGCAGGAAGGAGGGGGGCAGGAGATTGAATGTCTCTGAGCCTTCACAGGCAGTATGATGGATGAGCAGTGGAAAGCCCTTCTATGAAAGAAGCCAGACCTGTTGCAACAGTATCTCCCAGAGGCCCAGAACTGCATTTCCCTTAAGACACACTAAATTGTGCTCTAGATTTGTATGGGGCTGGTGCCTGCTGGCCACTCCTCTGTGTACCCAGAGAAGGTTGTCTACAAATGTCCCTGCAGAGGAGGGAACCTAGGATGGTTACAATCCTCTTCCCAAGATCCTTGGGCCTTGGGGACTTAGAGCCCTTTAAGACTTTCCTCCTTCCTGCAGTTCCCAACTCTTCCTCAGACACCTTCACTTTTTCAGTTTGTATGCATAGCGAGGATGTCACCCCACCCCCACCTCCACCCACACCCAGTCGCCCATCCTCTTATTCTCTTGAGAGGTGGTGAGCGTGCATTAGGGCAACCGATGCTCTGCTGCCAGGTGTCATGAATGGTATGGGTGGGTGTCGGTTATGAGAGCTGCCCCTCATCTTGAATTTGTGTCTTTCTGGGATTGTAAACTCCGGGGAGTCCCGCGCCCGCCCCTAAACATTACCAAATACAGTAGAAAGGTGGCTGTGGCCACCCAGTGACAGAAAATGCGTTCTAAAACAGAGCTTGCTTCAGGCTGGTGAGTTAGTGAACCTCACAGCCCGGTCCCTGCTACCCTGGCTTCCAGTGTCCGGTGGCTTCTGCCAGCCTTTGCATTTTTCTCTCTTTTTCTCATTGCGTGGCCCCCTTGTCTTTAAAAGGCTAAACTGCTCTGTACTAAATTTGGTCACGCAGCGCTCCAAGATTCCCTGGAATGTCCTCAAGTTTCAAACAGCTCTGACCGTGAGGCAGGCCCGCCCCCTGGCTTGGGGATTGGCTTCTCCTTTCTGGCTGGGCAGCTGTCAGGTTTTATTGGTTGCTGGTTAGACCAAGCAGGGTCCACTAGCCTTGGGCTGCAGGGAGGCTGCTGTGTCCCCCCCAGCACCTGTAGTACATACAGCAGGGCCCAAGGAGCTCAGTGCTTACCTAGCTGGGGCTTTGTACTCAAGCCCACTCCATTCTAACCAGACTAGGGCTCCCTGTCCCTTCCCTGCTCACCACCAGCAAGCCCACCACAGTTGGTAGGAGCAGCTGCTCACTTTGCCAAGATGTCCAAGGTAGCCAAGTACCGGCGGCAGGTGAGTGAAGACCCCGACATCGACAGTCTGCTGTCCACCCTCTCCCCTGAAGAGATGGAGGAGCTGGAGAAGGAGCTGGATGTGGTGGACCCAGATGGGAGCATTCCCGTGGGACTTCGGCAGAGGAATCAAACGGACAAACAGCCCTCTGGCTCATTCAACCGTGAAGCCATGCTCAACTTCTGTGAAAAGGAGAGCAAGAAACTTATCCAGAGGGAGATGTCTGTGGATGTGAGTGACACACCTTGGAGGAAAGCAGGGTGGAGAGGGAGGGCGGAGCCCCTAACTCCATGACTAGAACCCTTCTTTTTTAGAAGAATCATTCTTATTGGCAGGGGACCAGATGCTTCAGAATAGGTTATTATGTGTTAAACTGACAGTGTGAACCTCTGCCCTTAGTTTGCATTGTAAGCAGAAGTTGGACATGTTGGAGAGACACGGTACCTCAAAATTCGAATAGGAAAAGGGAGCTGAGGTTGAGAGGTGTCCTTGAAGAATTTATTGTTGAGCTGATGCCATCCTGGTCTCAGCATTCTTCTTCCTTTACCTCGATCCTGTGCTGGGGAGGAGGGAGAGACACTAGATGTTTGTGTCTCTAAGCACTCAAGAAAAGAAAGCCAAGCTGATCGATCGCAATGGCCCAACTCCTAAGAGCAGAGACAGGAATGTAGAGAGACATAGTAGAAGAGAGGGACACTGTCTCTGTCTGTGCCTGCCATCCATCCCTGGGGCCATGGTCATAACTTTACCAAGGGGCTCAGGCATTCTTACTCCATGAGCAGGGTGGTTATTTCTTTCACAGCTTTGATAATGATGGATAAATATTAATACAGGTATTGGAACCTGTCCTTTGAGGGGCTGGTGAATCAGGACAGGAAACAGAGAAAAACTCAGTCAAGTCCTTGATGCTTTTGTGATAGCTCCCCCCCTCCCAACCCTAAGCATTTACTCTGGGGTTTGGCTTTGCTCTTCTCTTCTCTTCCATCCCCCCCATCTCCTCCCCTCCAGCTCAGGGCCCAATGGCTGACTTGTGTCTGTGGCTTCTGGAGGCTGAGGTCAAACAGAACTGTTTTCAGCCCTGGGAACCAAACCCAGGGCCTCTCACAGTTCTAAAACTCAAGCCCTTATTTAATTATAAAAGCAAGATGTTTAGGTCAAAGAGCATGGAGGGACTCTTGTGTTCCCATGGCTTTCATTCTCCAATGTTTCTGCTCTTAGTAAATACTGTGTCCAGACTCTCTTCTCTCTCCCTCAGTGTCCTAGCTTTGCCCAGAGATGTACTTATTTCTCCAGATGGAACCAAGTCAACAATAGAGGAGGGGGAGTAGGCTCTTCGGTTAGAGGTGCTTTAGGATCATTCTTGCCTTTTGGAGATAGTCTGTTACAGACCACTCCATGCTCCTCGTGCAGGTAAAGGGCATGCGTTAGCGCAGTGGCCAGCTGGACTTTGGAATGTGTACTGAGTAGTGGGCAGAAGTCTCTGTGAACCCAGGGGAATGCCAGTGAACCCTAACATAAAGTCTCTTTAGCATTGTTATCAGAAGAATGGTGGTGACATTCAGGCCTAGTGCTTAGGTACCAGAAAACCCTACATGAGCACCAGCAACTCTTACTGCCCTGTGTGACTAAGCCACTCCCAAGCTACCTAGATCTTGAGGATAATAATACCTGCCTCAGGGGCTGTTGAGGCAACTAAGAGGGTGATGGAGAGTGGGCACACAAGCACTCAGTAGGCATCAGCAGCGGAATCACTATTCCTCTTAGTAAAGGGATTCAAAAATTGGTAAAATTAGCCCAAAGTGAATCTCTGCCCTTGTCCACCCCTGCTCGCCCCTCAGTCTGGGCACTTGTCCCTTTCATTAGTGGCCAAAGTAAAGAGCAAAGCATGGGTGCTCAGGGAGAGTCAGCTCCAGGCTGGGGAGCTAGCTCCAGCTCTCGATAACTGGGCCTTCACTGTTCATGAAGACCTGCATGTAGTAATCCAATCGATTTGATAGCGAGCCAGCCAATTAGCCCGGCCTGTGGGGGCACGGTGGGCTACAGAGAACCTTCTACATGCCCACCACAAGAACCTTCTCTTTCATAAGCCTTAGCAGTCTGAAGAGATAAGTATTTTTATCCCTATCATTAAAAAAAAAAAAAGTCTCAAAGAGGCTAAATATCTGTCCCAGAGCAACACAGCTAAGAGGTGAGCTGCCCGATTTTGAAGTCCGTACTTCCTCCCTTCCTCCTGTCACATAGGATATCAGAGTAAAGTAAGGGAGGCAATGTCAGCCCTTGCTTCTTTATGTTTTAGACAAGTTCTCATGAAGCTCAGGCTTGAGTCAAGCTGGACAGCTAGTGAGGATGGCTTTGAACTCCCGAGAGTCCTGCTTCTACCTCTGAAGCAATGGGATTGCCGATGTGAGCCACTGTGCCCCGCTTATACAGTTGAACACGGCAGGGTCTTGGTGCATACTAGGCCAGCTCTGTGCCAACTGAGTTCCATTAGGGTCATACAGCAGCTACATGCGAGAGCCCCAGAGAGACCAGTGTGCTTGTGTGTTGTCAGGAACAGTGGCTGTGACAGTCTGGCTGATCTCCCCACTGTCTGAGGAATACCAATAACCACTAAACCCACTGTCGGCTAGGGAAAGATATGCGGCGGTTTCAAGGAACTTCAGCTGATTCCTGGAGATGGGATGATGGCATTATGAACACTCTTTTGAAAGAATGTTTATGTTTTAGACATAAGTAATAAATATTCTTGGGATAATTGATTGAATTGGAGGATTTGCTTTAAAACGACAGGGATGGGAGTGCGGACTGACAGAGATGGGAGTGTGGGCCCTCATGCTTGTTACAGTGAGCTCTTCTTTTGTTTGAAACTAACCATACTAAGAAAGAGTTGAATAGGAATGGAGAGAGGTAAGCAGGCCCATTCAACTTCTCCTGGGAGGAAAACTTACCCTGTGCCTGGAGTGCTAGGGTGGGGACCATGAAAGGGATTGGGGCTCCCTCACCCTCACTGAGCTGGAATATTGCAGGGATCCTTTGGATTGTTTAGCATAGTTTTCATGAATATTCCTCCCATAGCTCTTCCAGGTCACCACCTCCAGGTAGTCATCCCAGATTCTCTGGGCACCTTGATTGAACATTCCCATATCATAACACTCTATCCTTCAGGGCATATATCATTAAGGAAGGAAAAGCGCGTGGGTCGTGGCATGCATGTGGAAGTCACGGGACAGTTTTCAGGAGTCAGCTCTCTATGTCCACTGCTGGTTCCAAAGATGTAACTCATGTTGGCAGGTTTGCACAGCGAGCAGTTTCCCTCTTGCTGACCCATAGGTTTTCTCATGATGATGGAGACTGAACCCAGGGCCTTGAGCTCAGCAAACATCTGCCCTACTGTGGAGCCACATACCCCACCCCTCTTTTCTTTTTTCTTTTTCTTTTTTTCTTTTCTTTTTTTTTCTTTTTGCATCCTGCCTTCCTGGCTGTTTCCCTGACCAGCATATATTATTCAGCAGGCAAATACTTACATAAGACTTCTATACAGAGGATCCCTAGCTGCTTATGAAATGAATTTTAGTTAGCAGGAGATCCAGGGAAGGCTGGAGGCAGGCTTCATTCCTGCCTGTAAATGGGGTGGATCTGGCAGTCAGGCTCCTCTCTGGTCCTCTGGGAGTTCTCCCTTAGCCCAGGTGGAAGACAGAGCCCTCACCAGTGCATGAGCCAGCTGTGGACTGAAGCGGTCCTTGTCTCATGTTTCAGGGACCTGATCACCACAGGTCAACTCTTATTCTCTTCCCTTCCCAAGTGGTGGGGGATGACCCCTCAGCCTGCCTCCCTTGTCCTTCTCCCGAGGGTAATAGGGACCCAGGATTAGCACCTGCACAAAACCAGGGTCAGGAGCCAGGGTAGCTGGGCTAGGGGGTGGAGGAAGCTCTTTTAGGTTTTCCCTAGAGGTTAACTTGAGACTCTGAGCAGTCCACTGCTGTCCCCAGACTCCCGCTGCCAGTTAGTCTCCACAGTCTCTTCCTCCAGGTCTTCATTCAGCTCCAGGCCCCTCAGGCTCCCTTCATGAATGGGAGTCCCTGAGGCCTCAGCACCAACCCTCAGAGTGCCCTTTGCAGATGGCTGGGTTAGTTGGGAGCACAGGAGGCAGCACGGATCACCGATTAAGGAGATTAACCCCAACTGGTACACACTCAAAATAGCCCTGGAGGCCAGGGTAGAGAGGGCAGAAGAGCTGATGGGGGCCTGGTGACCCAGGTAGGCACGAGCACATACCTAAAGAAAGCTAGCCATGTTTAAAAGACAATTCCATCTGTAGTTTGGAAAAGCAGCTGACTTTATCTACAGCTGGGTGTCAGGAGCTAAACGTGTCTCAACACCTTTTGTGGCCAGACTATGGAGGCATACACCTTTAATACCCACTCTTTGGGAGATAGAGGCAAGCAGATCTCTGTGAGTCCAAGGCCAGCCTGGTCTATAGAGAGGTTACAGGACAGAAAGGGATGCACAGTCTATCTAAAGAACAAAACAAAAACAAAAAAACAAAACAAAAAAAACAAAACAAAAAAACAAACAAACAAACCTGGATCTCCTCTGTAGCATGGCTTCTGATGCTCGTCCCTTCTTGGGAACTTGAGAACTTGGCAAGATAGGGAACATGAGAGGTGGGCAAGCCAGATGGACAGGAATGAGGAAGATTTGCAAGTATGAAACGAGAGGAATATGGGCTGTTTTCAAAGTGGTTTGAGTGCTGCCAATCAAGAAAGGCTGCTTGTCAGCAACACAGAGAGCTGGAAGCATCAGGGCTTCAGGGACTTCATGGTCCCCGGGCCGGGATAAAACGAGAAAGACAAAGCTTCCATCAGCCTCTCTCCTTCCCAGCCTCTCTCCCTCCTCCAAGAGACTGTGGAATTCTAGTGTCAGCTCATGCCGGCGTGTCCACAGCTGACTCAGACTAGGCAAGCCTTGTGTGATAGGTACTAAGAGAGAGTTGCAGCATGCGCCTGTGTGTGTACTCAAAACAAGAAGAGACACAAGGCATAGAGGTAAAGGGAGGAAGAAGCTGATATTCATGTGCCTGCCAAGCTGGATCAACAGGAATATCCTGATTCATAGGGTAAGGTTCAGATTGGTTGTATTGTGCTTACTGAACCCTGCTAGGCATAACCAGCAAAGAGGTGGTTGACGGCCAGAGGATAAGCCCCCGTTCAGGGCTTCTCTGCAGCCAGGCCAGGCATAGCTAGAAACCCATAGGCAGCTAGACTCAGCTAGGTCCAGATTTGAGTTCTGTTTCTGCCTCTCTGCCAGTGCAGTGTCAGTGATGCTGGTACCTTAGGAGAGAGAGAGAACGTTAACTTATTAGCATGCCCACGTGGATGCCAGGGGCATTACCAATACCGTCTCACTGGCTTAGCTTCTTCAGCTCCATTACTTTTCCAGTAGGAATGATAAAAATCAGCCTCGAAGGGCTATTGGAGGATTAAACAGGATCAAGTGTTGAGAGTTTAGTTCATCAGCAGAGAGGCTCTCTTCACTCTAAATTCTTCAGGCTTTGTACCTGTGCAGCTGCCAAAACGACATTAAAAAAAAAAAATTCCCGCAAGGCTAAAAACATTCTGTCAGCAGGAGTGAGGTAATGACAAGAGGGTGAGGGGAAAGGAGAAAGGCAAGGAAGTAATTTAGGGAAGGAGGCAAGGGTTGTTTGTCGCTTACTGCCTGGCTCCAGTCACCTAATGTCACAGAACTACCTTTATTTCACCTCCTTCTCCTCCCAGGCCCAGGGACCCATGCTAGTTTACTGGTTCTGAAAACTGTCAGAAAAGAGAGAGCCGAGGGGCTGTTCAGGCATGGAGAACTCTCTGTGCCAGCCACGTTCCATCCCAGCATGGTCTCAGAAAAGCCAGGGCTGCTTTGGGAGTTTTGGCTTCAGCTACCTCTGGGGTCCACTGCAGAGGCCAGGACAGGTCGTCAGGGCACTGTTTACAAACAGCTAGGAATAGAAAGGCCTCTTGCTCCATGCTCCACCCTCTCCTGCCCTTACTTCTTCTCAGTTCAAGATCCCAAGGCCCCACTACCTCATCAGCCGTGACTCCAGAGCAGAGGGCAGGATGCAACTGCCTGTCTCCTGCACTGAGGTGTGCAGGCCTCGGAGCAGGGCTCCAGAAGGCACTGTGGGTACTGGTGTGTAGAATCTAGTGGTTGGAATAGTCTCTTCAGAGTCCATGCAGATCTGGACTCCCATCCTACTGTGCTGACAGATTACCGTACCCGCTGGAGCATCCGCCAAATGGAAGATGAAGTGCCTGGTCCTGGGGGAGTGGTAAGGCTCAATAGTCTGCAAAGCGCTCCAAGGCGTGTGCTGGGTTGGAAACCTGGTACTGGAGGCTCATGAATGTTTGTTTCCTGCCTTCCCTTCGATCCACCTCAGTCCACTTGTTCTCCTGCCTACTACGTATGCTTCCCTCTCACCGCCCCTTCTCTTTCAGTGCTAAGGATGGCTAGGACCCAGAGCCCCACACATTTGGAGCCTAGACTCTGACCTTCACCCCAGGCTCTTCACTCCCTTTATACGCAGAGTTCACAAATCATGCTCTATGCTTATAAGGACAAGGAGGGTCTACTAACTCCTTAATGTGTCAAATATTCATTGAGCTTCTAGTATATTGAGCATTTTATAAATGCTAGGACAGAGTGGATAGCATAGAGACTGTCCTTGTCACCACAGAGATTACATTCATTCTCACAGTCACAGGATATTGTACTTTGCTTTCTATTGTTGTAGACAATGGTCTTTGGACCATGACCAATAGCATCCTGGGGAGGCTAGGGTTTATTTGGCTTGGACGTCCAGATCACAATCCGTTCACAGTCCATCCCTAATGGAAGCCAAGGTGAAAACTCAAGCAGGGTAGGATCCTGGTGACAGGAACCGAAGCAGACACTGTGGCATGCTGCTCACTGGCTTGCTCTCCAAGGCCTGTTCTTCCTGCTTACATATACAACCCTGAACCATCTGCCCAGGGCTGGCACTACCTACAGTGTGGTTGGGCCCTTCCACATCCATCACTAGTCAAGAAAAATCACCCCACAGACTTTCCCACAGACCAATCTGTTGAAGATATTATTTCAACTGAGGTTCCCTGATCCCAGATAACCCTAGCTTGTGTGTCAAGTTAACAAAACTAATCAGCAAGATAGACTGTGCACACACACACACACACACCACACCACACACACCACACACATCACACACCACACACACACACACACACAGAGAGAGAGAGAGAGAGAGAGAGAGAGAGAGAGAGAGAGAGAGTGAGAGAGAGAGAGAGAACATAATCCTAGCATTCTAAAGACAGTCAGGCAGATCTCTGTGAGTTCAAGGCCAACCTGATCTACAGAGCTAGTTCCAGGACAGCCAGGGATACAGAGAGAAACCAAGTCTTGAAACTCAAGCCCAAAAGAAAACAAAAGACTTTTTTTCTATTTATTTGTTTTATGCTTGTGCATCGTGTGTGTGCCTGGTGCCCACAGAGGCCAGAAGAAGGCGTTAGACTCCCTGAAACTGAAGTAATGAATGACTGCGAGCTGGGTGCTGGGAGCTGCTCTCTGCAAGAGCAAGTGCCCTGAACTGCTGAGACATCTTTCCACTCCTCGAATACTATTTAAAACCATGAGTCTAGAAAGGATCACTTAGGGCGTGGGTGTGGGTGGAGAAAAGCAGACATTTGGGCATTGATAGAGGAGAGAGAGAGCTAATAGACGGAGTTGGGGAGGTTGTGTGTGGGGGTACCTGGTAGTTTCGTAGAAGCAACTAGGAAAAAGGAGTCAGGGAAAAGAGCTCTCTGCTCTGCACCTTATCCTTATTGTTAAGAGGTTTAAGAAGAAGGAGGAGGCAGGGGATCAGCCACTACGCCTGGAACATGGAAGCCACTCGAATGAGGGAGTTGTTTCACTTTAGTGAAGAGTAGACTCAACAGTGTATACAGATTCGAGGAAAAGTATAAGAAATGTGGGTGCGTGCGAGTGTGCCTGTGTGTCTAACACAATCAAGAGAGCCAAGGTAAATGTAGCACCACGGAGGACTTTCATGAGACAGGGAACACGGTTGTTTATCTGTCTGCTGTTGGGAATAAGTCAGCAGAAGGAAACACTTTGATGACACTGGGAAAGGTGTAAGGAAGAGATGGAGCTCACGGTACCTGGCAGGTCCGCACACCAGGCAGTCTCACCTCTGCATGGAGGGAAGGAGGTAGCAGTGATGCAGCCGGATTGACAGGCGTGGGAAGGGGGTGGCGAAGCTGTTCTCTGATGCGTTGACATGTGCACAGCGTCAGCCTGGTCTACAGAGCACAGGCAGCCATAAAGAGGCTGGATTGAAGCGAAGAGAATTTTAGGAGGCTACACAATAGTCAGAGGTCAAGGCCTAGGTCACCAGAAGAATGCTCAGTGCTCCCTGGGAGAGGTAGAGAAAACAGGAAAACACTTCTAGACAAGAAATCTGGTCTGCAAGCTGTCACCAGACTACAGCCAGTGCCAGTGATGCCTAAAAGCCCAGTAGACTTTCTATTTTGTGTCCATCTGTCTGTCCACAAGGCCACCCATGCTCAGCCATGGGGGAGCACACAGTTCCTTCCCAGTACCCAACTGACACCTGAGAGATGGGACCTGAACAGATTTCCAAGTCAAGTCAGGGAGCGTCGCGACTTCCCTGCTGACTCCAGACATTGTGTTGGCCTCAGACAAGGGCTTAGCATACATATAAGCATTACCTTCGTTTGTTTTTATTCTTTTTGTATTGCATTTGTACTCCACAAAGTGGGCCTTCCCCCATACATGTTTCACAACATAGAAGATGTGCAGAAGTGTGCACAATGCATAAGTGTAGTCAGAGTTGGGTGGCAGACCACAGTGATCAGGACATTGAATATCAGTTCCACAGTACCACAGCACCCACCCAAGCTTCCTTCCCAAGGCTAACGCCTACCTCAACTTCCAACCCCAGAGGTTGGTTTTGTCTGTTTTTATGGACTTCTATGAGAAGAGTTCTCTGGAGTCTTTCATTCCACTGTCCATAAAATCAACAGTGGTGCTGTCGATAGCGTTTTGTTTTGTTTTGTTTTGTTTTGTTTTGTTTTGTTTTGTTTTGCTTTGCTTTGCTTTGCTTTGCTTTGCTTTGCTTTGCTTTGCTTTGTTTTGTTTTGTTTTGTTTTGTTTTGTTTTGTTTTGTTTCTGAGACAGGGTTTCTTTGTGTACCCCTAGCTGTCCTGGAACTTGCTCTGTAGAGCAGGCTGGCCTCGAACTCACTCAGAGATGTGCCTGCCTCTGCCTTCAGAGTGCTGGGATTAAAGACATGTCCCTCCACATTTTTAAACCTCCATGCTGTGCAGTATTCCAGAGCGTGGGTATATCACAACATAGTTAACCCATCTCCCTGTTAATGGAAATGTGGGCTGTTTCCAGTCTGAGGCTGTTATAAACCGTGATGCTAACTAAGGACATGCTTCTCCAACTCGTGACCTCCTTTCTGTTTGGTATGTGTCTAACTGTAGAATTTATGATTCAAAAACACTTGACTTACTTCAAGGGATGATGCTACTGATCTGAAGAGTTTTTATGAAGATGAGATTAAAAAATATGAAGGTGGTCTAACATCATACTTTGCAAATAACAGGTGCTCAGCAGATCGCCATTGTGGTCACTTCCAGGAGAGCCCATCTCTGAGAGCAGCCAGGGTACAGCCATGTTCTTTGGATATGTTCTACATCCATCTTCTAAGAGTCAGATACTTTCCTAAAGCTCAGGCTAGGTTCTTTTACTCTGGACTCTCTAGCTTTCTAAACCATGATGATTTGAACAGTATCTTGTAGCCGGGCATAGTGGCAGAAGCAGGTGGATCTCTGAGTTCAAGGCCAGCCTGGTCCACAAATCAAGTTCTTTGACAACCAGAGCTATGTAGTAGAGAAACTGTGTTTCACAAAAACCACAAGTAGGGACTGGAGAGATGGCTCAGCATTTAAGAGCACTGACTACTCTTCTAGAGAACATGGGTTCATATTCCAGTACCCACATGGCAGCTTACATGTCTGTAACCCCAAGATCTAACACCCTCACACAGATGTAATACATGCAGACAAAACACCAATGTGTATTTTTTTAAAGTAAATAAATAAAAGAAAGAGAAAGAAGAGGGTTTCCACTTCACGCCTCCTCCCCTTTCTCTGCTCGCTCCAGTGTGGCAGCCCACTGTCTCTTCCCCTAAGTTTTCAGGCCTCCCTTGGCTCAGTTTCCTCCTTAGCTTATGTCTGCGTTTTGAGTCATTTTAAACATTGTTCTCAGATTTAATCTTCCCCAATCTCCTCAGTGTGGTGGGACTGTCAGTATCTCTAAGCCACATCCGAACCTCCAGTCACGGCCGTCCATACCGACACTTCAGATGAATTAAAAGCCCAGGTCCTCAGCTGCACCTCAGAGCTGCCCAGGATGTCTTGCCGTGACCCTCCCACTCCCTGAAGACGTTATTTCAGAAGGCATCCGTGCTCTACGAACCATTTCTCTTTTCAACCTAAGCAGATGACCTAGCCCACATTTCATAGAGAATCATGAAGCCAACAGGGAAGATGCTTGAAAGCCTCTAAGCACCCTGAATGCAAATCTTCTTCTCTCTTTTCCCATTGAAAGGGCTTCTTTTCTCCCCCCCCCCCCCTCCACTTTCAGGGAGCACTCACTCCCGCCTCCACAAGGACCTTTGCTACTTTGCTCACTTCCTTTCAACTGCAGCATCCCTGACTGCTGTCTTCAGGTAGCTGAGCTCTTTTGTCTGCTAGTCAGGCTACAGTAAAACAATCACCACTGAGCAATGCTATCAGCTTTGATGGGGCAGTCTAGGACCTCCCACTGCTGAGTCTAGGGCATTGGTTGGTTGGTTTGTTTGAGACATGTTTCTCTGTGTAGCCCTGGCTGTCCTGGAACTCACTCTGTAGATCAGGCTGGCTTCAAACTCACAGAGATCCGCCTGCCTCTGCTTCCTGAGTGCTGCTGGTACTAAAGGTATGCGCCCCCATTGTCTGACCGTTCTTTTGGTTTTATTTTTGTTTTTGTTTGTTTTGTTTCATTTTTACTTGTTAAGAATTAATTTATTTTATGTACATTGTTGATTTGCCTGCATGCATGTCTGTGTGAGGGTGTTGGTTCTCCTGGAACTGGAGTTATAGACAGTTGTGGGCTGCCATGTGGGTGCCAGAAATTGAACTCAGGTCCTCTGGAAGAGCAGCCAGTGCTCTTAATCTCTGAGCCATCTCTCCAGCCCCTCTCTTGTTCCTCAAACACTCACTTCTGAGGTACCAAGACACCACATCCACCCAGCCCTCCTTTTTTTTTTTTCCTCCGAATTATTCCTTCCCGGTTGCTGAGGGAAATGATGCTCCCTGTAATAGCCGCACATCACTGTCCCTCTGCAGTCTCCCCAGATGCCTTCTGCCCTACAGCCGAGCTACCTATGCTCAGCCTCTATCTGTGGCCTAGATCTCTATTTTGGGTTCTAGATCATCCAGTTGCCTCTTGGATACCTCAAGTGTCTCAAATTCAACCAGTCTAAAAATAAATTAGTCATCGACACCCCACCTTCTTCCTAAACCTGCTTTTCCTCTACAATCTCCACTTTGGCAGTAGAAGCACCATCTAACCCAGAACCAAGGACACAACCCTGGAGGTTAGGCAGCCGTCCTCTCTCTCCCAGTCTCCAGACTTGATGAGTGATAAAGTCCTTCCTGTTTTGCCCCTGTGATCTCTTAGCTCCTTCTCTCTCCTGCACATCCATCGCTTCCATCCACAGCATCCACCAACCAGACTCATGCTCTCCCGGTTTATCTTCTCTCCACATTGCAACCTATCCTAGCCTCGGCTGCCAGAGTCTTATTATAAGATGAAATCATGATCTTGCCCCTCCCTGCAGAAAATCCTTCAGTTGCTCAACAGAGCTTCCATGATCAAATTTACCCTCCTTAGCATGGCTTAGGAGGGCCTTGGTGAGCCAGCGTCTGTCACTCCCAAGCCATGAATACCCTTCTCCTTCACCTCTACCCTTTGCCGTAGTTGGAGACCATTTCCTGGTTCTTCATAGCTGCCGAGCCTTCTGCTCCCTCAGCGCCTTTGAAAGTTCCATCGCCTAAGTAGGATGCTAGGTCTCTAAAGCCCTTACTTCATTGATATCCTCTTTAGAACAATGTCCTGGCCGAGTGGTGGTTGCAAACTTTTAACTTCAGTACTCGGTAGGCAGAGACAAAATGGATCTCTGAGTTTGAGGCTAGCCTGATCTACAGAGTGAGATTTTAAAAACTGAAAAACAAAACAACCAACAAACCACACAGACCAACAAAATTTTCCTGACCTCCAGTCTGGAACTGTATGCTCCATTCCTGTGTTCACAGCAGCGTCTGTAATGTCTGTCACTTCACACAGCAGGTACACATAGCACGTCATTTTGGTGTCTCCCTCTGTTCTTCCCCAAGGTCCCCCTCCTTCCTTCTCCTCCTCTTCTTCCTCTTCCCCCATTACTACTTCCTCCTCTTTAATTTCAGAAGATGTATTATTGTACGTGAATGAAGTATTTGTATATATGGGTATGGGTGGGTGAGTCATGTCACCTGTGTGGACATCAGAGGACCATCTGGGGGAGTCTTTTCTACCATGGATTGTGGTTGAATGGGGTCACCAGGCTCCACAGCTAAGGGTGTTTGTAGTGCAATCCTGATGAGGAAGAGGACAAGGAGAGTTTGTAAATGTCGTTGTTATTTTATTTTACGTATTCTCAGGGTGGGGTTGCATATGGTACAGCACACTTGTGGAGGTCAGTGGACAATTAGCAGAAGTTGGTTCTCTCCTTCTACCATGTGGACTTAAGGATCAAACTCAGATCGTCAGTCTTGGTAGCAGGCCCTCTTACCCACTGATCCATCTTGCTGGCCCCAAATACTAGTTTTATAAAATCTGACTGAATCTACAAAAGTTGTGATTGAGCTTCACTCTTCTGAGACTTTCTTTTTTTTAAAGATTTATTTTATACTGTAGCTGTCTTCAGGCACACCAGAAGAGGGCATCAGATACCATGATAGATGGTTGTGAGCCACCATGTGGTTGCTGGGAATTGAACTCAGGACCTCTGGAAGAGCAGTCAGTGCTCTTAACCGCTGAGCCATCTTTCCAAACCCTTTTTTTGGCTTTTCAAAACCAGGTTTCTCTTCGTATCCCTGTTGTCCTGAAATTTGCTCTGTAGACCAGGCTGGCCTCAAACTCAGAGACTAGCCTGCCTCTGCCTCTTGAGTGCTGGGATTATAGGCGTGCACCACTACCACCCAGCTTTCTTCTGAGACTCTTTGAAAATACACTTTAGTGTGCAAATTGTCAAATGAAGAGGCATTTGGCAGGGATACACTACCTTATCCCAGTTTCTGTGAACAGTCAAAGAAATCAGTCCAAATCTCCAAGCAAACACTGTCAAATCCACCCATGGCCCTTGAACCGCTTAAGGCTACTGAAGAGCGAGCGAACTGAAACCTCTGCTCCTGTCACCCAGCCTCCTCCTTAAGCATCCAGGAATGTTGTCTGTAGAGCTAGAACAAACAGCATAGCTTCCCTAGTGAACTTGCTACAAACCTGTGTCCCTCTGGACTCCCCATTCCCCTGCAGAGAGTCAGAGAGGGAGCTGCCATCCCCACAGCACTCAGAACCTCTTTTTGGGGAGCCCAAGGCCTAGATATGTAGATCTGGAACCTGCAAAGTTCTGGGCAACCTGGTGCTGCAGCTATAGAAACATGTCTACTGGAATAGCAAAAGAGGGCAGAGCTAAGATTAGGTCCTTATAGAGTCCACAATATAGACAGTCCTCTGTCTTTCTTAGCCAGACTTCCACAAGAGAATTAAACCCTACCCCTCCCCAAAATGACTATTTCCTCAGCTTCCCTGTGTTCTTATAATAGAAGACCAGCCACCGCTGCCATGGACCCCACACCCACTGCTGCCACGGCCACCATAGCCACTGCAGCAACAGCATTAATCCATTCAGTGCCTCCAAGACCCAATACGACTCACGTGACCCTATCCTCCAACACCAGTAGACTGGGGCCCGAGTTTCTTTTTTTTTAAAGATTTTTTTTTTAAATTTTTTATTTATTTATTATATGTAAGTACACTGTAGCTGTCTTCAGACACCCCACAAGAGGGCATCAGATATCATTGCAGATGGTTGTTAGCCACCATGTGGTTGCTGGGATTTGAACTCGTGACCTCTGGAAGTACAGTCAGTGCTCTTAACCACTGAGCCATCTCACCAGCCCCCGGGGCCCGAGTTTCTAACACATGAATTTAGGAAGCCCATTTCAACTATAGCTTTCACAAAGATGCAGGACAGCTAGCCCCGTTCTCAATCCACAAGAAGGAAATTGATTCATTATTTATAATTGGATGCTTTGAGGAATCAATGGTTGGTATTTCCGCTAGAATTCTGTCCGCCAGAGGCTGGCATTAGGTCATTTTGCCTCTACCAGATTTTCTGAAAATGAGTCAACTAACGTATCCCAATGGGAGC
This sequence comes from Grammomys surdaster, assembly GCF_004785775.1. NCBI lineage: Eukaryota > Metazoa > Chordata > Mammalia > Rodentia > Muridae > Grammomys > Grammomys surdaster. Next base: position 4,749,665 of record NW_021604603.1, read on the forward strand.
GTATCTGCCACTGAGCAATGACACACCTGTCCCCTGTCCTTGGCTGCAGCTAGGCTTAACTTAATCTCTAAATCATGGAAGGATGTTGGAAGTGACCATAAAGTACTGGAGATGCAACTGTTTCCATGGTCAAGGGGCTTAGGCTAAAGTCTTGGGATTTGTTTCTAGATCCTACAGTCCTTGCTTTAAAGAGCGGTGTGAGCCAGGCATGGTGGCACACGTCTTTTTTGTTTGTTCAGTTTTGGGTGTTTTTCACAGCAGTGTTTCATTCTGTAACCCTGTCCTAGAGCTTAGAGATCCACCTGCCTCTGCCGCCTCAGACTTCAGTCTCGCCATGCCTGGTTTATGTGGCACACGCCTTTAATCCCAGCAAAGGCAGGCCAGCCTGGTCTACATAAAGAATTCCAGGGTAGCTAAGGCAGCACAGTGAGACCTGGTCTCAAAAAGACAAACAACAAAGAAGAGCGGTGTGCTACTTCTGGCTGGGTTGCTTTAAAATATAACTTATAACAGGCCGTGGTGGTATATGGCTTTAGACCCAGCACTCGGGAGACAAAGGCAGGCAGATCTCTGACTCTGAGGCCAGCCTGGTCTACAGAGATCATTATTTCAGGACAGCCAGGGCTACACAGAGAAGTTCTGTCTCGATAAAGAAGTAGGAAATATATATATAAATATATTATAGGAAGTATGAACTTCCCTCTGTCTTTTTGTCTTTTAAAAATTAGCATAAGTATAATATGTTTCATTGTGGCATTTTGGGGGGCAATCCATCCTTTTCTTTTGTTCTATTCCTTCTTCCCCACCACGGCTCTCCCACTTCCCTGTGGGGGAGCATGACTAGCTGCTCCCAGATAGCTCTCCCCTGCTTTCCTGTCACATGCACCCCATGCTTTCTTCCTCCTTGATTAAGGCTTTCTCTTTCCTTTGAGCAGAGATGTCTCTTTATGCTTTTCCATTTGTGCCTGAGATCATTCTGTGCACATGTACATTCCATTAAGTTTTATCTCCTGCTTATCCTATTAGTCATTTTCTCATTTCATTAAAAATTCTTCCTAAACATCATTTTCAGTGGACATCACCAGAGCCCACTGTATGGCAGTATTGAACCATTTGCCTATATTTGGACATTTACATGGTTCCCAATAAATACACTTTCCAAGGCCCTAAACAGATTTCCAGAGCCTCAACACAGCTCCTTCCCTTGGCCTCTGGCACCCATCCCCAGAGATGAAGCCGGCCAAACCAGATGATAAATAGACCCATTAACGCACTCGTCTCCCAGCTGAGTCTCCGATGAAATGAAACTCCCAGAGGAGAGCAAAGGCTCCCTGGGTGCTGGAAACGCAGGACTGACAGGCAGCTTGCAGGGCAGACATCTCATAGTGTGGGGAAACATGAGGCCACAAATGTTATTTTTCAGGGGATCAAGTTCCCAATGTTGGATCATCTGCCAAGCAGAGCGCTTTTCCTCTTTCTCAGCTCCCTGGGATATGCCAGGGTGTATGCACCACAGATACATCAGATATACCAAGGTTTCCTCTGTCTTGGAAAGAAGACTTATTGCTACTTAAAAATAACCAGAGTCGAGGGATGTGGCACAGTTGGTATAGAGCTTTCTTTCCTCTGGTACATGAAGCCTCTGGGTTTGACCCCAAGTGCTGCAAAACAAAATAAAACAAACAAAAACCAAAACAAAACAATGCTACCAGCAACAACACAAACAAAACAAAACCAGAAGGCAGTCAAGACTCCAGCCTTGGGCAATGTCAAGTCTAGAGAGGATATCAGGAAGGGGGAGTCATCCTGCTTCTGTAAGAGACCACATCCTAAACACATGCTGAAGTACTCTGCCAGATGCACACAACACCAAGGGAAGCAAGGTAATTTCTGTTTATGAAAACCAGAGAAGCACCATGCACCCGCAAGCACATATGGAGTACCTGGCTGGCATCTTAGGATCATGTACGTGGCCAGATTCATTCAGCCACAGTGGTGATGATGTCGAATACCTCCTGCCTGTGTCAACCTCCGTGGGTTCCACATGTGTCACCTGTGAGCCTCCTCTGTGTCTGGTATGGCAAGATCACCTTAGCTGGCACCCAAGAAAGGTCTGAATTCTTTCTTCTGTCCTTAACTTGAAACAAATCATGTATAATTTAAAAGAAAACAAACACATTACTATTATCTGTGTATATGTGTGTGCATATGGTATGTATTGCAGAAGACAGTTTTGTGGAGTCGTTTCTCCCTGTCCACTTTTATGTGGGTTCCGATGATTTAACCCAGGTTATTAGGTTTGCATGACAAGCACCTTTACCCACTGAGCCTTTTGTTGGCTCAAAATGTGTGCAACTCAACAGAAAACAAACAAACCCAACCAACCTCGTCTCTCAGCTAGAACAGAGAGTACATTTGCTCATTTGCATTTGTTAAGGCTAAGTGCTGTTGAGTCCTGGTGGCTGCCTCAGATTCCTGGTCCTGTGCATACCCTGAAACCCCACTCTGAGATGGGCTCTGGCCTGGTCTGTGCGAGGTTTGACAGGTTGGGAGGAATGGCTGCTGAGAAGCACTTTGGCCTTTCTGTTGTGATTCCTTCTTCTGCTGCCCCAGCAGATCCTGGTGTCCTGACTCTCCCCTTCCCACCCTTCCCCTTCACCTTAGACTTTATTTAGCTCATGAAACTTAGGTCCTCTCTTTACAACTGTCCTCTCTCTCTCTCTCTCTCTCTCTCTCTCAGCTTTTGTCCCCAAATTTTGCTTTGGAAGAGGCCATGATCCCCCAGCTTGCCTCTTGCTAAGGACACTGGAGCAACCACACAAGCCTAGAGTTTTTAATAGTTAATCAGAAACAAAAATAAACAGGAAAAAAAAATGGGTCCCAGGGGAAGTGAAAGACATCCTAGGCTTAAATTGTCCCCTACAGTCACTGTTGGCCACATGCTCAGTAATGGTTTGCTATACAAGGGAGAGGACTTGAGTCCAAACCTCAGGACCCACATAACAAATCCAGGCACAGTGGCCTGCACTTGCAACCCTTGGTCTGAGGAGACAGAGCCAGGCATACTCCTGGAGCTTGTTTGTGGCCAGCCTGAGTTTGGCCTCCAGTTCCAGAGAGACAGGAGTCGATCATGGGATGAAGGGGTGCAGAAACAGGAAGCTGAGAGATCACATCTTTAACTGAAAGCAGAAAGCAGAGGGATGGAACTTATAGCAGGGTCAGAGTTTAAGCTTTCAAAGGCCACCCCCAGTAATGCACTCCTCTAGTCATTACACTTCCTAATGACTGTGTCAAATAGTGACACCACCTGAGGACTACATACTCAAAAGCCTGAGCTTATAGGAGGCATGTCTCACTCAAGCCATTCTCCCACAGACACAGTATAATTTTATTATATAGCTATATATGTATTGTACAATAGATTAGTATTATATAAATTTGTATATAATTACATGTTGAAGTAGTAACATTTGAATTGTTAAAGTTAATTTTATCTTTTATGTTTTAGTTTTTGTGATGTAACTACCAAATGTGTGTGTGTGTGTGTGTGTGTAAAATCCACATTATAATTCCTTTGGAATGTACAATATAAGATGTTTTTTAAAAAATATCTTTATAAGTCAGAGATAATTAGAAACATCGCTCTTCTATAGTCTCAAATGGAATTGGAAAACAGAGTGCATCCTTTGCTTAAATAGGATTTATTAAGATAAAATTTCAAGCCAGGATCTCAGCACTTGGGAGGCAGAGGCAGGTGAATTTCTGAGTTAGAGGCCAGCCTGGTCTACAGAGTGAGTTCTAGGACAGCCAGGGCTACACAGAGAAACACTGTCTTAAAAAAAACAAACAAAACAAAACAAAAATTTCAAGCCAGGCATAATGGTGCATGCTTTTCATCCCAGTACCCAGGAGATTGAGGCAAGTGGATCTCTGTGAGTTTGAGGCCACCTTGGTCTACAGAGAAAGTTCCAAGACAGCCATGGCTACACAGAGAAGCCCTCTCTTGAAAAACCAAAAAGTAACAATAAAAAATAGTTTAGTCCCATCACTTGGGAGGCAGAGGCAGGTGGATCTCTGAGTTCAAAGCCACCATGGTCTACAGAGAGAGTTCCAAGACAGGCAGTGCTACACAGGGAAACCCTGTCTTAAAAAACAAAAATTAAATAAATAAAAGTTTAAGCAATATAAGATAAGAAATGACTCCAGTGTGATAGCTTTTTGCCTGTAATCCCGACACCTAGCACACTGAGGTAGGAGCATCACCATTAGTTCTAGGACAGCCTGGCTCAAAAAAATAAATAGAAAGAAACGAAGGAGGGAAAGATGCAGAAGACAGTGGGACAGAGGAAAGGAGAGAAGGAATAGTAAAAAGAAAGGTTTTGGTTTTGGTTGCTGTTATTTTTCTATTTCTGTATATTTAAGGCCAAGATTGCTTTCAACTATTTTTTTTCTTTCCATTGAGATATAATTCATATGCTATAAGATTTGCTCTTCTGTAGTATCCAGTCCAGGGCTAGGGCTGTAGCCCAGCGGTACAGCACTTACCTTGCTTGTGTGAAGCCCTAGGCTCCGTCTCTAGTACTGCCCTAAGGTGTGCAGTTTAATGGACTGGCTTATTTTTGTTTAACTGTATTTAAAGAGTTGTGTAATCAACAATACCACCTAATTCCAAACTATTCTTTGATACCCTCCAAGCCCTTTAGCACGATGGCAAGATGGCTCAGCTCATAAAGGCACATACCTCCAAGCCTGGTGATCTGAATTTGATCCCTGACTCTCACAAGTTGCCCTCTGACCTCCATATGTGCACCATGACACATGTGTCCTGTATCTACCACCAGTCACTTATACTACTGCTACTACTATTCTGGACCCTTCCTGTAGTCCTTGGGTTCTGATTTCTTTAAAGTATGTGATTTCAAGCTTCCATAATTTGGAATGGCACTTTGTTCTTTTTTTTTTTAATGGCTGAGTAGCTTTCCATTCTGTGGCTAACACACATTTTGTTTGCCCATTCATCAGTTAAGTGGTACCCCCTTTGAGGCTGTTGTGGGCATTTGTAGGTAAGTTTCCCTGTGGACTCTTCTCTTTCTCTTGGGATGGAACTACTGGTTCTGTGGTAGCTTTGTGTGTAGCTTTCTGAGCTCCATACTGCTTTCCAATATGGCAGCACCATATAATCTTGCCTGCATTTTCTTATATTGGATAAGTTGGTGCTTGTCTGTAATCCTGGTGCTCTGGAGGCAGAGGCAGGAGGATTACTACTAATTCAAAGGCAGCCTAGTCTATATAATGGTCTGATTGACTGGTCTAAGCCAGTGAAGGCTTTGCTGTGAGATGCTGTCTTTTGAAGGATCTCAAACAAACCCAAGAAGACAGCAAGGCTTAAGAGCCCCTGTTGCCCCTGTTCCCCCCAGCTTTGACAGAGTGACTTGCATGGGGAGGCAGAGCAGATCAAAGCAGTCACAGACCAGGTCACAAAGAACCTGTGTGTCCAGCAGGAAGTCAAGACTTCTGCCTGAGAACATGGGTGCTGAGCAGTAGATTTAACTTTGCAGCTGTGCCTCTGACTATGTTTGGATGGCTACATGGGAAGAAGACAGGAGGCAGAGAGGCCAGTTTTAGGTAAGAAACAAGTCTTCCCAACAGCACGGGATAGTGAGGAATCAAACAGCAGTGTGACATCCAGGATAGTGAGGGAGCGAATGGGTGTATATGAAGGGAACATGGTGAGAAAGGGAGAGTCAAGGCTGAGTCTCATAGGTGGGCCTGGGCATGGCAGTCTCTAAGATGGCCCAGCCAGGAAGGTGGTGATCTCTCCCCAGACATTCACTGCTCTCCTTTTAATTCCACTCCTTTGCCCTCAGGCTTTAGGCTGGGCACAGTATTTGCAGGACCCAATGAGAAACGAGACTTGTTCAGAATTAAGACTTTCAAGTAGAGGCAGGAAGGAGGTCAAGGTTGAGGTTGGCTTGGGCTACAACAGAAAAGCAAATAGGGCAAAGAATGAAGACTTGCAAGACAGTCAAAGGATAGCATTAAAAGAAGGGAGTCCCGCCGGGCAGTGGTGGCGCATGCCTCTAATCCCAGCACTTGGGAGGCAGAGGCAGGAGGATCTCTGAGTTCGAGAGTTCGTGGCTACCCTGGTCTACAGAGTGAGTTCCAGGACAGCCAGGGCTACACAGAGAAACCCTCTCTCAAAAAAAGCAAAAAAAAAAAACAAAAACAAGAAGGCAGTCCCTTCAGAGTCCCGACCCTGCAGTGCTGCAGAGGCCAAGGGCTGGTCCCCATTAGGCCATTGTAGCTGCTTTGTTTAGAAAAGGCAGGAGGGTGGCTGGGTAGGAGCCAGGGCTCTGCTCAAACAGCTCCAGGCAGCAAGAGGACAGCGTGTTCCTCCTGCCAACCCCTCCCCCTCCCCAACCTCCCAGGGCTCAAGAGAGACCCAGCGCTCTGAGACAAACAGCTTACT